>NW_027189220.1:382500-568487 GCF_040958095.1 Procambarus clarkii | reverse complement strand
CTCTGGGCGCCTGGGGTAAATGTGCACTTAAGTTCCTGAAGGAGGTGGGCGAGGAACTCACTGGGAAAACTAGAGACCCAAGAGCGGCAAATTTCATGTTCCAGCGCCTGAGTGTTGCTGTCCAGAGGGGAAATGCGTGCTGTATGTTGGGTACGCACCCGACCTCCGAACAGCTGGATGAGGTCTTCGAACACTGATTGTTATATTGCTATATAAGTGTTTGTTTCTGTAAACTGTATTCGGAAAAGTTCGGAAATCCAAATCAAATTGATACATTGTTTGCAATCATATTGTCCGCCTGCTCTCCTTCATCTTCAACAGAGTTATGGGAGCAATATAAATCGCACATGGCTGAATATATTATACGTCGAATATAAAGGAAAATTCAATTATGAAACATGGATTTCAAAGCAGAAATCTACAACGAAGTGTTGATAATGATTGAAGATTTTTGCTCAGAAATTCGCGAACAAAGTTCTAAATGAATTGGAAATGCCATCACCAAATCGATCTACTGCTGCTTCGTTCAATGTAGAATTGCGTGTTGAACAAAATTACAACATGAGTGATCTGTTGTCTATGTGCAATCAAATATTCCTAAGCTAACGTTTGAGCGAAAAGGCATTTACAATCAAATAATTCAAACTGTCAATAACGGGTTTGGAGAAATCTTCTTAGATGCGCCAGAAGGAACTGTAAATCCTTCCTAATCAGATTGATTCTGGCAGCATTTCGATCCTAAAATGGCATAACCTTAGCTCTTGCATCGTCTGGAATAGCTGCGACATTGTTACCAGGTGGAAGAATTGATACTTTGGCTTTGAAACTGCCATTGAAGATGCAATTCATTGAAACTCCATGTGCAACATTTCCAAAGCATCCGGCATGGGAAAAGTATTGCAGAAATGTAAACTTATCGTTTGGGATAAATGCACAATGGCCCACAAAAAATCGCTCGAGGCTCTTGATCGATCATTGTGAGATTTGTGTGGAAACATCAGACCATTTGGGAACACATTAATATTGCTTGGAGGAGATTTCAGGCAAACATTAGCTGTAATTCCTCGATACAAGTCCGTCGACACTGTTAAGAAAGCAGATGAAGTGGTTAGTTATCCAACAGAATTTTTGAATTCACTTGATCTGCCAGGGATACCATCACACGTACGGCAATTGAAAATCTGCGTGTCAATTATCATGTTGTGAAATATGAATCAGCTAAAGCTTTGCAACACCATGCACCTTGCAGTAAGAATTAATCAGCCACGTCGTAGAAGCAACAGTCTTAACAGGACCTTTCAAAGGTGAAAATGTCCTCATTCTTCGCATTCCTATGATTCCAACAGATATGTCATTTCAGTTGAAGATATTGTAATTTCCAGTTTGATTGGCATTTGCAATCACCACCAATAAAGCTCAGGGCCAATCTTTAGAATTGTGCAGTTTATATATAGACACGGAATGCTTCTCATAGGGACAATTATATGTTGCGTGTTCTATAGTCGGCAAACCAGACAATCTTTATATCTCCACAGACAATGGAACAACAAAACATATTGTATACCCACAAGCATTGTGAAATTAAACATATTTGAAACATGCACTTTCTCTTTTCTTTCTTTTCCATTTAACCAAACTGAGCCACAGCAACGCGTGGCGGGTACCGCTAGTATATAAATATATAGTGAAGACGAGGGACTGAGTAATTGGATGGGAATGGGTAGGAATTTGTTCTACGTAACTTCCCATGGCGGCTAGCGGGAGTAGCTGGGCGTGGGTAGTTTGTCGTCCCGTGGTGGCTGGTGGGGAGTAGCTGAGTGTGGGCCGTGTGTCGTCCCGTGGCGACTGGTGGGGAGTAGCTGAGCGTGGGCCGTGTGTCGTTCCGTGGTGGCTGGTGGGGAGTAGCTGAGCATGGGCAGTGTGTTGTCCCGTGGTGGCTGGTGGGGAGTAGCCGAGCGTGGGCCGTGTGTCGTTCCGTGGTGGCTGGTGGGGAGTAGCTGAGCGTAGGCCGTGTGTCGTCCTGTGGGGGCTGGTGGGGAGTAGCTGAGCATGGGCAGTGTGTCGTACCGTGGTGGCTGGTGGGGAGTAGCTGAGCATGGGCCGTGTGTCGTTCCGTGGTGGCTGGTGGGGAGTAGCTGAGCGTGGGCCGTGTGTCGTCCTGTGGGGGCTGGTGGGGAGTAGCTGAGCATGGGCAGTGTGTCGTACCGTGGTGGCTAGTGGGGAGTAGCTGAGCGTGGGCCGTGTGTCGTTCCGTGGTGGCTGGTGGGGAGTAGCTGAGCGTGGGCCGTGTGTCGTTCCGTGTTGGCTGGTGGGGAGTAGCTGAGCGTAGGCCGTATGTCGTCCTGTGGGGGCTGGTGGGGAGTAGCTGAGCATGGGCCGTGTGCCGTCCTGTGGCGGCTGGTGGGGAGTAGCTGAGTGTGGGCCGTGTATCGTCCCGTGGTGGCTGGCGGGGAGTAGCTGAGCGTGGGATGTGTGTCATCCCGTGGTGGTTAGTAGTAGGGATGACACCCCAGCATCTCTTTTTTTTGGGGGAAAAAGGTATGGTGGGGTGTCAGGGGTTGCAGGTAAATTTCCCAGTTGTCACTGGACTGTCGGGGGTTCCAGGGAAATTCTATGGACAATTTATTTTTTTCAAAATCACTCAATTTCAGAGATAAAGACTGAAATTTTCCAAACACCATTTTCAGATAGAGTGTTCATAAAAGTTTGTTAAGACTTCTTATGGGGAAAATTAAAAATTTTCAGAGATCAGTTTTATGAAAATATTTCAGAGTTCGTGTAATTATAGGAGTTCGTTTATGAGTTTATGAACGAAATTTGGAAAAAAGACCAGTTTTCAGATAATATGTTCATAGAAGTTTTGTTAAGGAAAATAGGCATCTGAGTCATTACTTTTAGTTTGTATATCCATTTACGGCTGTTTTCACCTGTAAAGACTGAAATTGAACAGAGACCAGTTTAAACACCGACAATTATTCAGAGACCATTTGAAGACCGATGGACAGAGTCCATTTATGACCAAAAATATGACAGAGACCACTTGAAGACTGAAATGTACCGAAATTTGACAGAGATTATTTTAGACCCAAATATGACAGAGACCATTTAAGATCAATTAATTTCATAGACCATATAAGAAACAGATTATTTTAGACCCAAATATTGCCAGAGTCCAGTAAAAAGATCTAAATTATTCAGAGCCCAGTTGAAATCCGAAAATAATCAGACTCCATTTAAGACCGAAAATTAGTCAGTGATCAGTTTAAGCCCAAAATTTAACAGAAACCACTTTAAGAGTACAAATTAATAATTAAGAGTTCTCTTTAGGACCAAAATTCATCAGTTCTCTTTAGGACCAAAATATTTCAGAGTTTTTCTTACACCAAAGTTCTTAAAGAGTTCTTATGAAGGAAATTAAAATATTGACAAAGTCCGTTTGAAGACCGAAAAATTAACCGAGTCCAGTTTGAGCCCAAAAATATTCAGAGACCATTTTTACAACAATTTCACAATAGTCCAGTTTAAGACCCAAATTGGTCAGGGATCACATTTTCCCTACTAATAGCCCATTTGTAAACAGTCATATTTCAGAAGTAGGTTATGAAATCAAGTCAGTAAGCAAGTTCTAGCTTCTGTTCCCGCCTTACTTTATCATGTCACTTCTTTACTAACAGTCCAATCCCTCTGAAATTTCAAACAGTCATATTTCAAAAGTAGTAAATCAAAGCAGTTATAGAACTCCAGCTCCCCTCCCCACCTCACGTCCCTCTTGTATCTTCTTTAGTACTTGAACAACTTCCCTGAAATTTAACACCGCTGTATTTCAGACGTAGTTCAATTAGATCCAAACATTTATCGAGTTCTAGCTCCTGTCCCCATCTTAATCCCCCCTCTCATATCTTCGCTAATATTCTATCATTGTCCCTGAAATTTAAACTCGCTCTATTTCAGACAGTAAATTAGGTCCAAATAATTACCGAGCTCTAGCTCATGTCCCCGCCTTAGTCTCCTGTCTTAGATTCATTACTAATAGTCCAAACCCCTTGAAATTCAAACCTTCTGTACTTCAGATACAGTAAAATAGATACAAATAATTTCCGAGCTCCAACTCCTGCCCGCCACCTTAGTTTCCTCACGTATATTCAATACTAACAATCCAATCTCACGGAAATTTAAAACATTGTCATTTCAGACATAGTACAATAGATCCAAACAATTGTCGAATTCTAGCTCCTGTCCCCCACCGTAGTTCATTCATATATCTTCGTTAGTAACAGATCAATTTCCCTGAAATTTAACAAATAGATTTCAGACATAGTAAATATGATCCAAAAAATTATCGAACTTTAGCTCTTGTCCCCCATCTTACTTCCTTCTCGTTTCTTCGTTTATACCAAATCAATTTCCCTGAAATTTAAAAGGCTATATTTCTAAATAAGTAAAGAAAACAGAATTATCTAGCTCCAGCTCCTGTTCCCCACCTTAGTTCCCTCGCGTATCTTCTTTAATATCTAACCAAAACCCTTAAAATTTAAAACATAGCTATTTCAGATTTAGTAAATAAGGCCAAGGCAATTACTAAGTTTCAACTTTTGTCCCCTGCCTTAGTTCGCTCATGTAAATTCACTACTAACAGTCCAAATCCCTTGAGATTAAAAACCCCCCTACTACATTTCAGACCCCTAGTAAAATATATCAAAAATAAAATTACTGAGCTCCAGCTCTTGTCCTCCGCATGAGCTCATCAAAATTAATTAAGATCAAGGCCCTCTCCAGTCTATCAAAAGTAAACATCCTGTCCTTTAATACCTATTTTGTACTCATCTATGTAAATAATCACTAACGAGCTAAATTTCACACAGTAATAAAATTCACACGGTCAGATGGCACCTTACCTTCAATACCCTTTGTTTACTCAGCTATGTCATAATCACACAGTCAGAAATCACACCTTACCTTTTCCCTCCCTTACTTTCTCCCTCACCCTTACCTTCCCATCCCTTACCCCACCCCCTCCCTTAAGGTTAGGGGGGGGGGTGCGGTAGGTTAGGTTAGTTAAGTGAGGCTAGGTTAAGTTATGCAAGTTAAGTTAGGTTAGGTTAGGTTCGGTTGGAATAGCTTAGGTTAGATTAGTTACGGTCGGTTAGATTAGATTAGGATAGGATAGGTTAGTTAAGTTAGGTTAGGATAAGTTAGGTAAGATACGTTAAGTTAGGATAGGTTTGGTTATGCAAGTTAGGTTAGGTTAAGTTAGGATAGGTTAAGTTAGGTTAGGTTAAGTTAGGTTAGGTTAAGTTTGGTTAGGTTAAGTTAGGTTAGGTTAGGTTAGGTTAGGTTAGTTAAGTTAGGATAGGTTATGTTATGCAAGTTAAGTAGGTTAGTTAAGTTAGGTTAAGTTAGGTTAGGTTAGGTTAGGTTTTGTTAGGTTAGGTTAGTTAAGTTAGGATAGGTTAGGGTATGCAAGTAAAGTTGGGATAGGTTAAGTTGGGTAAGTTTGATTAGGTAAGTTACAGCAGGTGGATGGTGGAATAGGTTAGAATAGGTTAAGTTAAATATATATTTTAAAAGAGGTGCAAGTTTGATATGAAAAACTGAACAAGTTACATTTGAGAGTGTTATTTAATGTCTTAGAGAACAACATTGATGTCTTAGAAAGCTTCTCTGATAAACGAATGTGACTTTGAGAATAACTTTAATGACTGAGATTACCTTTGATGACTCTGAGAATAACTTTTTATGAATCTGAGAATAAATTTGATGACTCTGAGAATAACTTTTAAGCCTCTGAGTGTATCTCTGATGTCTCGAAAAGTGTCTTTGATGTCTCAAAGGAGGTCTTTGATGTCTCAAAGGATGTCTTTGATTACATTTTTTCCTTACTCCATGAAGTATAATTTTAGGTAACAACAGTGTTGAAAGATACCCTTTGCCTTTTTGTACTCTAAGAAGTATACTGTTAATTAAGAAAGTATTGAACGAATCTACACATGACAAGAAAAGATGATGAACGTGGATATTTTCAGTTGATTGACGAATAATTTTAGTTAGAAAACGACAAGAAAACATGATGAATATGGATACTTTTGTTGTTGATTGGCAAATAAGTTTAGTTAAAAAAAACAAGAAAATATGATGAACGTGGTTATTTACAGTTGATTGATGAATACTTTTAGTTAAAATTTACAAGAAAAAGATGATGAACGTGGATATTTTTTAAGTTGAATGAGGCCTAATGTTAGTTAAGCGAGTGTTGAAAGAAGTTAATCTTGACTATTTTCAGTTGATTAGCGAATATTTTATTTAAGGAACGTTAAGAAAAGATGATGATCATGGCTATTTTTCAGTTGATTGACAAGTAATTTTTAGTTCAGAAACGAGAAAAAAGTTTTTCTTTGCAAATTTGCTTTGCAAATTATTTTTTTTTAAAGAACAGTGTCGGTAAGAAATATTTTGTGGATAAAGAGTTGATAAAGTTGTTAAAGTTGATTAAGTTGATAAATATTGACATAGATTTGTAGAAAAAACTTTGTGACTGACTACATTTATTGGGGGAACTGTAATGCTGTTAATAATATTTGACAAAAGAACTAGTTACTGAACAGAAGAAACAATTGGTTTAAAAAGAAACAAAGAACATGAAAAGTGAAAATTATGTAAGGGAATGAATACAGTGAACAAACTAGGAACATGACAAAGAACATGTAAAAGAAGGTGATGAATGTGTGAAGAACGCAGAAAACATATAAGTAAAGTTGATGAACATAGTGACTATGTAGGGAATGTGATAAAGAACATGGTGAACATGGGGAATATGACAAAGAACACAGAAAAATTGTAGGAGAAAGTAATGAACACAGTGAACATGCTGGGGAATATGAACTTACAGAGAACATGAAAACATGATAAAGAACATAGGGAATACAAAAAATGAACAATGAACTTGTGAAAAACATGCAAAGAACATTGTGAGAACATAATAAAGAACATAGGGAATACAAAGAATCAACGATGAATATGTGAAGAACATGCTATGAACATTGACAACATGATAAAGAGCATAGAAAACATGTAAGAAAAAGCTGATGAATCAAGTGAACATGTGGGGAACATGACGAAACGTAGAAAACATGACAAAGAATATGGAGAACATGAATAATGAGTATAAAAGTTTTACAGAGAACAAGTGACGAATATTTGCAGAACATGGAATGAACACAGATAACATGGACGAGAATTAGAAGAACGCAGTGAATATAGAGAAAATATACAAATACTGTAGGATTATTGAAGGTTTGGATATGATGGGGATGGAGTTAATGAAGGGAAGTAAGTAGGGGTGAGGGCGAGATGAAGGGGGAGTTGGGGGAAGTTAAGGGAGGGGGTGGGGTAAGGGATTTGAAGGAAAGGGGGAGAGAGAAGGTAAGGGAGGGAATAGGTAAGGTGTGGTTTCTGACCGTCTGATTAATACATAGCTGAGAAAACAAAGGGTACTGAAGGTAAGGTGCCATCTGACTGTGTGAATTTTATTACTTACAGATTCCTGAGCCTACTGGACTCTATCATATCTACATATAAAACTGTGTATGGAGTCAGCCTCCACCACATCACTGCCTAATGCATTCCACCTGTTAACTACTCCGACACTGAAAAAGTTCTTTCTCACGTCCCTGTGGCTCATTTGGGTATTCAGTTTACCACCTGTGCCCCCTTGCTCTCGTACTAACAGTGTTGAATAGTTTTTCCTTTTCTACTCTGTCAATTCCACTGAGGATATTGTAGGTAGTGATCATGTCTCCCCTTACTCTTCTGTTTTCCAGTGTCGTAAGATGTATTTCCCGCAGCTTTTCCTCGTAACTCATGCCTCTTAGTTCTGGCACTAGTCTAGTGCCATACCTTTGAACTTTTTTCCAACTTCGTCTTATGCTTGACAAGGTACGGGCTCCATGCTGGGGCCGCATATTCCAGGACTGATCTTACATTTGTGGTATACAAGATTCTGAATGATTCCTTACACAGGTTCCTGAATGCTGTTCTGATGTTAGCCATTCTCACATATGCCGCAGACGTAATTCTTTTTATGTGGGCTTCAGGAGACAGGTTTGGTGTGATATCAACTCCTAGATCTTTCTCTCTGTCCGTTTTATGAAGTACTTCATATCCTATTCTGTATCCTGTGTCTGGCCTCCTTTTTTCACCTCCTAGTTTCATTACTTTGCATTTACTCGGGTTGAACTTTAGTAGCCATTTGTTGGATCATTCATTCAGTCTGTCAAGATCATCTTGTAGCCTCCTACTATCATCCTCTGTTTCAATCCTCCTCATAATTTTTGCATCATCAACAAACATTGAGAGAAACAAGTCTATCCCCTCTGGGAGATTATTTACATATATCAGATACAGTATAGGTCCAAGGACTGACCCCTGCGGGACTCCACTTGTAATGTCTCGCAAATCTGAGACCTCACCCCTCACACTGACTCGTTGTCTCCTGTTGCTTAGGTACTCCCTTACCCAATGGAGTACCTTCCCTTTCACTCCAGCCTGCATCTCCAGCTTTTCACTAGCCTCTTGTGTGGTACTGTATCAAAGGCTTTCTGGCAATCCAAAAATATGCAATCTGTCCACCCCTCTTTTTCTTGCCTGATTTTTGTTGCCTGATTGTAGAGCTCAATTAACCCTCAATTAACCCTTGCCATCCCTGAACTCATGTTAATTATGTGTTACAATATTCCTTCGCTCCAGGTGCTCCACTAGCTTTCTTCGCACAATCTTCTCCATCAGCTTGCATGGTATGCAGGTGAGGGACATTGGCCTGTAGTTCATTGCCTCCTGTCTATCCCGCTTCCTGTATATCGGGACTACATTAGCTTGCTTTACAAATTTCTGGCAGTTCCCACGTGGCCAGTGATTTGTTATACACTATGGGAGTGGCAAGCATATTGCTTCTGCTCCTTCCTTTAATATCCAAAGAGAGATTCCATCTGGGCCTATAGCCTTTGTCACATCCAACTCTAGTAACAACATCCTTACTTCCCCAGTGGTAATCTCAAACTCTTCTAGTGGTTCCTGGTTAACTATTCCCTCTCTTATCTCTGGAATTTCTCCTTGCTCTATGGTAAAGACCTGGAATTTCTTATTCAGTTCCTCACACACTTCCTTGTCGTTTGTAGTGAATCCTTCTGCCCCTATCTTTAATATCATTACCTGTTCCTTTACTGTTGTTTTTGCCTCCTAATGTGGACTGTGCAGCAATTTAGTTTGAGTCTTTGCCTTGCTTGATTGATTTTTGCGATTTTCTTATTGTCTTTCTGCCTCTCTTCTCATCCTGACATATTCATTCCTGGCACTCTGGTATCTTTCTCTGCTCTCCAGTGTCCCAGTTATTCCTATAGTTTCTCCAGGACCTTTTACTTTGCTGCTTAGCTAGCCTACATCTCTGATTAATCCATGGGTTTTCTCATCTTCATTTCGTTGTTTCCTTTTGGACTGGGACAAACTTATTTGCTGCTTCCTTACACTGCTGCGTGATGTAGTCCATCATGTCTAGAGCCGTCTTTCCCCTGAGCTCTGTTTCCCATGTTATATCGGTTAGGAATTTTTTAATCTCCTCATAGTTTCCTTTTCGGAATGCCAGCCTTTTGTTTTCAGTACCCCTCCTCGAGTTCATTAACCCTTATTTAACCAGATATTTAAACGTCAGGACACTGTGGTCGCTCAGTCCTACTGGGGCCTCGAAAGCAATTTCCCTTATGTCGGAGGGAAATTGTACTCACCTAGTTGTGCTTGCGGGGGTTGAGCTCTGGCTCTTTGGTCCCGCCTCTCAACCGTCAATCAACAGGTGTACATGTTCCTGAGCCTATTGGGCTCTATCATATCTACACTTGAAACTGTGTATGGAGTCAGCCTCCACCACATCACTTCCTAATGCATTCCATTTGTCAACCACTCTGACACTAAAAAAGTTCTTTCTAATATCTCTGTGGCTCATTTGGGCACTCAGTTTCCACCTGTGTCCCCTAGTGCGTGTGCCCCTTGTGGTAAATAGCCTGTCTTTATCAACCCTGTCGATTCCCTTGAGAATCTTGAATGTGGTGATCATGTCCCCCCTAACTCTTCTGTCTTCCAACGAAGTGAGGTTCAATTCCCGTAGTATCTCCTCGTAGCTCATACCTCTCAGCTCGGGTACTAGTCTGGTGGCAAACCTTTGAACATTTTTCCAGTTTAGTCTTATGCTTGACTAGATATGGACTCCATGCTGGAGCCACATACTCCAGGATTGGTCTGACATATGTGGTATATAATGTTCTGAAAGATTCCTTACACAAGTTTCTAAAGGCCGTTCTTATGTTAGCCAACCTGGCATATGCTGCTGATGTTATCCTCTTGATATGAGCTTCAGGGGACAGGTCTGGCGTGATATCAACCCCCAGGTCTTTCTCTCTCTCTGACTCTTGAAGTATTTCATCTCCCAAGTGATACCTTGTATCTGGTCTCCTGCTTCCTACCCCTATCTTCATTACATTACATTTGCTTGGGTTAAACTCTAACATCCATTTGTTCGACCATTCCTGCAGCTTGTCCAGGTCTTCTTGGAGCCTCAAGCTGTCCTCCTCTGTCTTAATCCTTCTCATAATTTTGGCGTCGTTAGCAAACATTGAGAGGAATGAGTCTATACCCTCTGGGAGATCATTTACGTATATCAGAAACAGGATAGGTCCAAGCACAGAGCCCTGTGGGACTCCACTGGTGACTTCACGCCATTCTGAGGTCTCACCCCTCACTATAACTCTCTGCTTCCTATTGCTTAGGTACTCCCTTATCCACTGGAGCGCCCTACCAGTTACTCCTGCCTGTTTCTCCAGCTTATGCATCAACCTTTTATGGGGTACTGTGTCAAAGGCTTTCCGACAGTCCAAAAAAATGCAGTCCGCCCATCCTTCTCTTTCTTGCTTAATCTTTGTCACTTGATCATAGAATTCTATCAAGCCTGTAAGGCAAGATTTACCCTCCCTGAACCCATGTTGATGGGTTGTCACGAAGTCTCTTCTCTCCAGATGTGTTACTAGGTTTTTTCTCACAATCTTCTTCATCACCTTGCATGGTACACAAGTTAAGGACAACAAGTTTTGTATCTAAGACCTTTGTGTGTGTATTGTATGTTTGTGTGTGTGTGTGTGTGTGTGTGTGTGTGTGTGTGTGTTTGTGTGTGTGTGTGTGGTGTGTGTGTGTGTGTGTGTGTGTGTGTGTGTGTGTGTGTACTCACCTATTTGTGCTTGCGGGGGTTCAGCTTTGGCTCTTTGGTCCCGCCTCTCAACTGTCAATCAACTGGTGTACAGATTCCTGAGCCTACTGGGCTCTATCATATCTACATTTAAAACTGTGTATGGAGTCAGTCTCCACCACATCACTGCCTAATGCATTCCATCCGTTAACTACTCTGACACTGAAAAAGTTCCTTCTAACGTCTCTGTGGCTCATGTGGGTACTCAGTTTCCACCTGTGTCCTCTTGTTCGCGTCCCACCAGTGTTGAATAGTTCATCCTTGTTTACCCGGTCGATTCCTCTGAGGATTTTGAAGGTTATGATCATGTCTCCCCTTACTCCTCTGTCTTCCAGTGTCGTAAGGTGCATTTCCCGCAGCCTTTCCTCGTAACTCATGCCTCTTAGTTGTGGGACTAGTCTAGTGGCATACCTTTGGACTTTTTCCAGCTTCGTCTTGTGCTTGACAAGGTACGGGCTTCATGCTGGGGCCGCATACTCCAGGATTGGTCTTACATATGTGGTGTACAAGATTCTGAATGATTCCTTACACAGGTTCCTGAACGCTGTTCTGATGTTAGCCAGCCTCGCATATGCCGCAGACGTTATTCTTATTATGTGGGCTTCAGGAGACAGGTTTGGTGTGATATCAACTCCTAGAACTTTCTTTCTGTTCGTTTCATTAAGTACTTCACCTCCTATTCTGTATCCTGTGTCTGGCCTCCTATTTCACTGCCTAGTTTCATTACTTTGCATTTACGCGGGTTGAACTTCAACAGCCATTTGTTGGACCATTCTCTCAGTCTGTCTAGGTCATCTTGTAGCCTCCTACTATCGTCCTCAGTTTCAATCCTCCTCATAATTTTTGCATCATCGGCAAACATTGAGAGAAACGATTCTATACCCTCTGGGAGGCCATTTACATATATCAGAAACAGTATAGGTCCAAGGACTGACCCCTGCGGTACTCCACTCGTAACGTCTCGCCAATCTGAGACCTCACCCCTCACACTGACTCGTTGTCTCCTGTTGCTTACGTACTCCTCTATTCACCGGAGTACCTTCCCTTTCACTCCAGCCTGCGTCTCCAACTTTCGCACTAGCCTCTTGTGTGGCACTGTATCAAAGGCTTTCTGACAATCTAAAAATATACAGTCTGCCCACCCTTCTCTTTCTTGCCTTATTTTGTTGCCTGGTCGTAGAATTCAAGTAACCCTGTGAGGGAGGACCTGCCATCCCTGAAACCATGTTGATGCTGTGTTACAAAGTTCCTTCGCTCCAGATGCTCCACTAGTTTTTTTCGCACAATCTTCTCCATCAGCTTGCATGGTATGCAGGTTAGGGACACAGGCCTGTAGTTCAGTGCCTCCTGCCTATCCCCTTTCTTGTATATCGGGACTACGTTAGCTGCTTTCCAAATATGTGGCAGTTTCCCCTGTTGCCAGTGATTTGTTATACACTATGGAGAGTGGTAGGTGTTACGTACTCCTAGCAGAATACGTATATAAATTTAAAATATCTTGTTTTATTATATCAGTGCCTGTATATGTACACACATTGTGTTTTTGTAAATTGTCGTATGGTGTGGCAGCGTCAGTGGACAGGAGCGCGGTTGCCTTTGCACACGTCTATTACCTGATTGATTCGGGAAGCTGGACCTGTTCAGTTTGAGAGTTCCAGATGTCACTTTTATTTAGTTAGGAAATTGTTTTATATACTGTAATTAAACAGGTGGCATTGTACTTATATATTTTGTAAGTAACTATTATATGTAACTTGCAGTCTTATGTGTTTTGAGAACAAGTGGTTGTTCAATTAGTTTTAAATATTAAAAAGTCCTTAGTTTTCATCCCTCATCCTGGGATGAGGCAGACGGGAGGTGAGAATGTGGGTAGCGACAGAGCGAGAGTTCAGTAGCTGATACGGGACCAGGAGAGTAACATGTGGGAGATAAGTCTGTTTATTTCTTGTTGTGCCATAATTTACTTTACTATATTAGGAGAATGACAATACCTTGTTTGTGTATAAGTTAACTTGATCATCTGTGTTTTTATATTATACTGTCTTGAATATATATATATATATATAATATTTTGTATCTATTCTTCAGTCCTAAAGGAAGAGTTTTATTTATGTGCTCATTACTTATCAAGGGGTTATACTGGTGACGCGCTTTAGAGAGCAGCAGTGGTATCCCTAGACGTAATTAAAGTTTGGCTGCTGTAGGGTCACGAGCCGTAACGAACGATAGGTAACAAAGAGTTATGGGGGCCTGTGCCGGGAAATATTGTTCCCACTTAAACTTAACTATGCTAATCTAACCTTGCCTTCCTAGGTACCAGTGTGTCAAGTGTCTGTGTTTTATAAGAACTATTCCATGTGCCAAGCAAGCTTTCCTGTGTGTCAAGTAACAACGTTTCACGATTTTGAGGTAAGTCATCCTATATATTTTGTTTGTGCAGTGAGGCCAAGTGAATTTTCAGTGTGGTGACAATTTTACAGTGAAGTGTAGTGCAGTGCCATTGTTTTAATTATTGTTGTGAATCAAGTGCCAAGTGTTAGTAACGATGGAGGAGAAAGTTGCAGCGTTGGTGGCTCACCCAGACTTTGAAGGGATTCAGAACCTTAAAAAGACTGAGTTAATACAAATGGCAAATCAGTTGGATTTGACCGCCAACAATAGAATGGTTAAAGCCCAAATATTGAAAGTCATTGTGACGCATTTTGTTGAGAATGGGGAGTTAGATGAAGAAATTCTAGAGGAGTTAAGAGAGGAGTCGAGTGATCAGATGACGTTAAAGCGTCTTGAGTTAGAAGCGCAAATAGCCAATGCTAAGCTTGAAGCTCAAAAGGAACAGAAAATATTAGAGGCTGAAGCTCGTCGAAGAGAGATTGAAGCTCAACAGCAACAGCAAATATTAGAGGCTGAAGCTCGTCAAAGAGAGATTGAAGCTCAACAGCAACAGAAAATATTAGAGGCTGAAGCTCAGCAAAGGGAGCTTGAGACTAGGCGTTTAGAAATTGCAGTACAGTTGCAAATAGAAGCCACAAAAAAGCAACAATTAGAGATTCAACAACAAATGGCTGACACTAACTTCAGGCTTGAAACACAGCGTATGGCAGCTGGGCATGGAAATACTAGTAATGTTTCAATAAATAGTGATAATAATCCCATCAGGATGAATAAGTATATAGAGTTGCCCAAGTTCAATGAGGAGGATCCTGAGGTTTTCTTTGCACATTTTTATAAAATTGCCATCAGTATGAACTGGCCAAGGGATCAATGGGTAGCCATTATGCAGTCTCAGTTTAAGGGGCGTAGTCAGGTTTTTACATCCCTACCTGACGCTCATAGCTTTGATTATGAATATGTAAAGAAAAGCATCTTAAATGCTTATCAATTAAATCCAGAGGCACACAGGCAAAAGTTTAGAAATCTAAGGAGGACAAGTGATCAGACAATAACAGATTTTACTCGTCAGAAGACGAATTTTTGTAACAGATGGTTAAAGTCACTTTCAGTCACTGACTTTGATGCTTTAAAGAATCTTCTTATAATGGAAGAAGTATTGTCATGTCTCCCAGACCAGTTGTCTACTTTTATGGCAGAACAAAAGAATGTAACAGATATTTATGAGCTGTCAAAGCTCGCGGATGAGCATGAGTTGTTGACTAAGGCCCCGTTTACGGCCACTTCACCTAAGTCTAGTCGTAGAGTAAATTATAATGCTCACCGAACTCCTTATCAGAATCCATCCAGTCCTAGTACTCCAGTTACTCCCATGAGCTCTTCTCTTACAAAACCTAATCCTGCTACTTCATTGTCAGGAATGTCAAATAATAATAAGGTTATTTCTAAACCTACAGTTGGTTCTACCAGTGTGTCCACTGTAAGGTCCTGTTCCCATTGTAAGAGAAAAGGCCATGGAATTCATTCATGTTTTATATTGCACCCTGAGTTACGACCAACTGGTCTCATTTATTGCAGAGGTGTGCAAAATAAACTTACTAATAAACATGTAACTGTAAACCCCAATTGGGTGAAACAGTATTCACCATATATATCTTCAGGTGAAGTTTTGTGTATTAATGGGAAGTGGAAGCCAGTGGTTATTCTTCGTGATACAGGTGCTTCCCAAACCATAATTTCATCCAGTATTCTTTCTGATGTTGAAAAGAGAGATACTGGAAAGTTTGTTGTTCTTCAGAGTGTTGCAGGATGTAAAACTGTACCTCTAATAGACATTAATTTCAGATCCACCATTACACCACGTTTATGCACTGTGGGTGTTAGTACACAGTTGCCCATCCCAGGTGTGGATGTTATATTGGGTAATGATGTGGCCATAAATCATGTTGTGGGTGAGATTGATCCCCGTTTGTGTAAACAGCCAGTTGCAGACCATGTTTATTCTGCCTGTGCTGAAGTTAGTTCTATGAATGAACCTGTTGTAGAAGATGGTTTTGTCCATTCTACCTGTGCTGATGTCAGTACTAATATAAATCCAGTTGTCAGTTCTGATGTTGTTACTCAAGCATTTGTGCCAGTAACCAGTACCCCTTCAGTGGAGAAGTGGGATGTTGTTGTTCCAGATTCCTGTGTGGCCGATTTAGTTGTTGAGAGTAAGCCTGATACTATGACTCTGCTTTATTCCAATAAATTGGGAAAGGATGTCCATGTACCATTGTCTTGCCCGCTCACTACGAACGTTGTGCCAGGAGTTGAGAGAAACTTAAAAGCCACGACTCTGTATTCCAGCCAAGTGAATGGTTTAGGACAAGATGTCGGGTTGGCAGAAGTATTCCCGCTCACTCCAAGTTTAGAATCAGTTGTCGAGAGTAAGTCTGTTGTAGAGGCCCCGCCTCACCCTAGTCAAGGTGATATAATAGGGGAGGAGGTCAAACTACCTGTTACTTGCCCGCTCGTTTCAGATTCCTTTCATTTAAGTGCTTTGAGTAGAACTGACCCTAAGATTTCAGAGAGAAGCAAGGAGACAGTCTGTACTGTAGATCCAGTTTTGGAGAGTGTGGGAAAGCAGCCAGAGGATCAGCTTCTGTTGAGTAGATGGAGACCCATTGAGCCTCCCTCTTCAGTTGTCTGTGAGGATGTGACCCAGCTTGGTAGTGATATTCTTGATTGTGAGCAGACAGTACTCCAAGCAGCTCCAGAAGTCATGGGAGGAAATTTTGGTAAAATCATTAAGAGTGGTAAAGTAGCATTTGGATCTAAGTTGCGGAGTTGTGATTCTTATTCTATGTGGAGTAAGTATTTCTCATTGTGTACATTGAGTCAGAGTGTGTGTAGGATGTTGAAATCTACTTTTATTCTGCAGGAGCCATTTTCTTGTGAAGTAATGGACTGTGGGACATCTTTGTCAAGCCTTGTGGTTGAGCAGAGAGAGTTTACTCAAGTAGGTTGTGCATCCAGTTCTGAGGAAGTGGTGAGTTATGCTAGAGCAGTGTCTCTATATTCAGATCCAGTTAAATTTGATGCACGAGTGATAAAAGTGTATGTTCCACTCAAGTGTGGTGTTGACTTTCAGAGTCATATTGGAGTTGATTTTCAGAATCATATTGTGGGTGAAGGATTAAATCATACTGGGGAGCAGATGTTTGAGGCTCCAGGTGTGCAATTCAAGTTGGGGGATAAGGTTATCCTACCTAGTGTTAATCATTGTGAAGGGTTACAGATTATCCTTGGGTGTTTCCCAGGTAACCTGCTGTGCATCTTCAAGATGTTAAGACCCTTAAACCTCTTGGTTGATTGGTTGTCATCAGACGTAAATCACTTGGGAAGTGATGGTGAGGGTTGTAAAGTTTTCGGCATGTTTTATTTAGTCTCTTGGAAGACTAGACGGTTGATGAATGTGTGTGTTGTGTTCAAGTTCACCATCAGAGGGTGTGAACTTGTCTTCGGAGTTATGATTGAGATATGGTGCCTAGGCATATGCCTGTTTTCTTTCACTGATCGTTATGACAGAGTTATGAGGAAATTCTTGGTTTGAAGGTCAAAGGTTTGCTAAGTCGGTGTCTTGTATTTCGAAAGGTTCTATGAATGGGAAAGTTTTATGCATAATTGTGAGGTTTAATGCTAATTTCTCTAATTTTAGTATCCATTGGGCGAGAGTATGTGTTCCACAGAGGATCAAGAGTGATGAGCGGATGTCTGTGTCAGAGCATACCCAGGAGAAGTCCCAAATCTACTCAACATCCAGTCAGCTTCAATTTAGCAGTTCAGCTCCAGAAAAAGGGAGTAATGGAAAGTGGAGGCTGTCTTGGAAAAATTCACCATGTGGAAAAGGAATCACATGGAAAAATGAAACTGATCTTGGAGAAATAGTAGAAACATATGAAAAGCAAAATTGCCATGATAACTGTGTGAAAGCAGCTACCTTTATTGACAATTCTATTCATGCTAATAATGATAATGTTGATAGGTGTGTGAAATATGATCTGAAACAAAGTGAAATAAATGAGATAGTACCTTGGAGAGATAAATTTGCATACTCCAGTGACACATATGTAGAACATAGTCATAAGACTGAAATTTCTGAGTTTCCTGTAAGACTATATTTGGAGTGTTTTCATTTTTGTCCAGAAATGTGTTCTTATTACTTATACATGTTTGATGTAATTAATACCATAAATCGCAAGTGTCATACATTTTCCTTTGAAAAAATGCCATTGATCTTCAATCTAATGCATTTTTTTTCTTGGAGGTGGAAGTGTTACGTACTCCTAGCAGAATACGTGTATAAATTTAAAATAACTTGTTTTATTATATCAGTGCCTGTATATGTACACACATTGTGTTTTTGTAAATTGTCGTGTGGTGTGGCAGCGTCAGTGGACAGGAGCGCGGTTGCCTTTGCACACGTCTATTACCTGATTGATTCGGGAAGCTGGACCTGTTCAGTTTGAGAGTTCCAGATGTCACTTTTATTTAGTTAGGAAATTGTTTTATATACTGTAATTAAACAGGTGGCATTGTACTTATATATTTTGTAAGTAACTATTATATGTAACTTGCAGTCTTATGTGTTTTGAGAACAAGTGGTTGTTCAATTAGTTTTAAATATTAAAAAGTCCTTAGTTTCCATCCCTCATCCTGGGATGAGGCAGACGGGAGGTGAGAATGTGGGTAGCGACAGAGCGAGAGTTCAGTAGCTGATACGGGACCAGGAGAGTAACATGTGGGAGATAAGTCTGTTTATTTCTTGTTGTGCCATAATTTACTTTACTATATTAGGAGAATGACAATACCTTGTTTGTGTATAAGTTAACTTGATCATCTGTGTTTTTATATTATACTGTCTTGAATATATATATATATAATATTTTGTATCTATTCTTCAGTCCTAAAGGAAGAGTTTTATTTATGTGCTCATTACTTATCAAGGGGTTATACTGGTGACCCGCTTTAGAGAGCAGCAGTGGTATCCCTAGACGTAATTAAAGTTTGGCTGCTGTAGGGTCACGAGCCGTAACGAACGATAGGTAACAGTAGGCACAGTTCTCCTGCTCCTTCCTTTAGAACCCAAGGGGAGATTCCATCTGTGCCTATTGCCTTTGTCACATCCAACTCTAGTAAACACTTCCTTACTTCCCCGCTGGTAATCTCAAACTCTTCAAGTGGTTCCTGGTTAGCTATTCCCACACTTACCTTTGGAATTTCTCCTTGCTCTAAGGTGAAGACCTCCTGGAATTTCTTATTCAATTCCTCGCACACTTCCTTGTCATTTGTAGTGAATCCTTCCGCCCCTATCCTTAATTTCATAACCTGTGTGTGTGTGTGTGTGTGTGTGTGTGTGTGTGTGTGTGTGTGTGTGTGTGTGTTTACTAGTTGTGTTTTTGCGGGGGTTGAGCTTTGCTCTTTCGGCCCGCCTCTCAACTCTCTATCAACTGTTTACTAACTACTTTTTTTTTTTTTTTTTTTTTTTTTTTTTCCACCCACACACACACACACACACACCCCAGGAAGCAGCCCGTGACAGCTGACTAACTCCCAGGTACCTATTTACTGTTAGGTACCAGGGGCATTCAGGGTGAAAGAAACTTTGCCCATTTGTTTCTGCCTCGTGCCTCGTGTGTGTGTGTGTGTGTGTGTGTGTGTGTGTGTGTGTGTGTGTGTGTGTGTGTGTGTGTGTGTGTGTGTGCTCATGTACGAAAATATTTTCGTTTTTATTATATGATCTACTTATTTTTTGTCAGTAATAGTTACACGACAAACTAATTTTGGCTTTTAATGACAAAAACGAAGTGATTGAGTGTTAAATTAAACTATTAACTCAATATCGCTTAATCAAAGACAAAGTTAATTTATTCATTCCAGCCTAGAAAACAATGTAAAAGCCCTGATTACTTCAAAATTAACTGAATTTGACATTCAATTATTTCCATGGATGAACTTCATAACGCTGTTTATGACGTTTATTTTAATGAAATTTTACGATATATATATATATATATATATATATATATATATATATATATATATATATATATATATATATATATATATATATCCACAGGGTCTGATATATATCCACAAGGTCTCTGAATACTCTTTATTTTCTTCTTCGAGGATGTGGGTCCCTTTAATTATAAAGGGACCCACACAAAATTTTGTTAAGACTTCTCTGGTGATGGTCTTAACAATAAACACGGAAATCATCGATAGATACAGCGATAGCAGGCGGCTTGATATCTGCAAGGCACTACACATTTAGAAGTCAACACCAGCAATCAACAGCCAATTAATGCACAACTATATTCTACCCACTTCAAGACTCCGCACCAATATAGAAGCATCAAGAAATATGGGCCAATAGGCCCTTTGCAGTTACTTCCATTCTTCCCTTTAACTTACAAAATATTATACCCATTGTTTCGTGTTCTGTCTTGTGTTGAAAGTTTGTTTTCACCTCATCCAAAACTGTTGTAACATATCACCTCACCCAAATGCAGGTATAAAATGAAAGCTGTTTAAACTCTGTTTAGTGTTTGCAGGTTATAGTTGTGTGTGTGTAAACTAAAGTCTTTGAAAATGTAATAAATTATTACGAAACGCGTTCAAGTGTCGTGTCAGACTAGAAATAAAAATGAATTTTGGAGAATTGATTTTTCAATTACTATCGACAGTGAAAAGAAACATAAGAAATATTGAGAAAATTCGTGTTAGAATTATTATTCTTACTTTTTCGGTCATATTTAATAATGTGCATATATATATATATATATATATATATATATATATATATATATATATATATATATATATATATATGTATATATATATATATATATATATATATATATATATATATATATATATATATATATATATATATATATATATATATATATATATATATATATATATATATGTCGTACCTAGTAGCCAGAACGCACTTCTCAGCCTACTATGCAAGGCCCGATTTGCCTAATAAGCTAAGTTTTCCTGAATTAAAATATTTTCTCTAATTTTTTTCTTATGAAATGATAAAGCTACCCATTTCATTATGTATGAGGTCAATTTTTTTTATTGGAGTTAAAATTACCGTAGATATATGACCGAACCTAACCAACCCTACCTAACCTAACCTATCTTTATAGGTTAGGTTAGGTTAGGTAGCCCCAAAAGTTAGGTTAGGTTAGGTTAGGTAGGTTAGGTAGTCGAAAAACAATTAATTCATGAAAACTTGGCTTATTAGGCAAATCGGGCCTTGCATAGTAGGCTGAGAAGTGCGTTCTAGCTACTAGGTACGACATACATATATATATATATATATATATATATATATATATATATATATATATATATATATATATATATATATATATATATATATATATATATATATATATATATATCCGTCTGTGACATTCATCAATGTTTCCCATTGTTGTGTTTTTCAAGAGATCCATAACCTTTAAGCACCTTTTTGCATTATTATTTTTGTATCAACCCATGTATATCTTGTAACCATCAAATTCATAATAAAGCACAAAAAATAAAAAAGGAACGGGGTGGTAGGAGAAAAGCACACAGAAACTGTATTGGAGGGGATCTAAACATTCCCTCTAATGCGTTATGCGTGATTTCCTCCGAGGCTATGGGTCCTCCTTCTTCCAGCTAGAGATGGTACTCCCTTCCATATTTGTATGTATGTATATATATATATATATATATATATATATATATATATATATATATATATATATATATATATATATATATATATATATATATATATATATATATATATATATATATATATATATATATATTAGTATATTTTGGTAGCAGTCTTTCCTTACTTTTTACTTTTTCGGTCATATTTAATAATATATATATATATATAAATATATAAATATATATATATATATATATATATATATATATATATATATATATATATATATATATATATATATATATATATATATATATATATATATATGAACAAGATTGAATGGGTCCCAAGCCAATTCGCAATAGAAAACTCCAAGGCCCAGAAGGATTCGAACCCAGACAGCCAGGAGCACTATGCACCTTGGCGTTCCTGGCACCTTAACCACTAGTCCATACTGACTGTACAAAAATCTTGGTAGTCGTGAGACTATTTATCCAAGATCCTCCTGGCTGTCTGGGTTCGAATCTTTCTGTGGTGTGGAGTTTTCAGTTGGAAATTAGGCTTGTGACCCATTTAAGCTTGTTCATCCCAGCCTGGTTCGAGCCCTTTTTGCACTGTGCTCTGCCTTCCCTTCATATCTGAACTCACAACTCTTACTAATACTTTTCGTCCTCTTGATATAAAGTTCGCCTTTCGACAAACTAACACAATTCGTAGCAATCTAGTTCACACTGCTCCTCCTGCTTCTAATGCTGCTGGTGTCTACTCTATTTCCTGTTCGTCTTGTGCTCTCCAATACTTTGGCGAAACTGGCCGTACACTGAATGACAGGCTTCAAGAACACAAAAGAAGTGTTATGTCTGCAGATATAAACAATGCTCTCTTCTGCCATGTTAGGGATTCTAATCATCCTATTGATTGGTCTTCCTACAAAATAATCTTTCCTGCCTCTACTCTACACAGACGCCCGTCTCGTTGACTCGGCTCTAATACACAACGTACACAACATGTACTTGAGTCCTGGCTTTGTTGCTGTTGACTCTTCCCTTTCACAGTATATACTCAAATGCTCTAATCTTTCTAATAAACGTGACCTAACATAAGCCTACCCTTTCTTTTTATCTTTCTTTTTCCTTTCTCTTGTTTCTCTTACGTTCCCATTCTTACTCATATTATTACACCATTTATTACACCTTACTACCAGTACCTTTTGCCTTGCTCTTTTCTTCCTCTAAGATTTCCGTCTCCTCATTTCTCTCTTGCTTACTTAATATTAGCCCTTGCCTCCCTCGTCCCATGAAGCGATCTGAGAAACCTTCAATATAGAACAATTGCATGGACGGATAATCTATTAATGAGTCTTGAGAAAGTGGACTTGAAATGGATCATTACAAACAAAGTGGAAGATAGACCATATCAACACTTTCGGCAGCCTCCTCCATGGGAAGAATCGAGTCTAAAGATAATCATTGAAGGATTACCAGTTAAAAAATTTCATCACAAGCATCACCTGGTTACGCTTGTCAGAGTGCCTTACTTTGTACGTGAGGTCCCCAGCCTTCTCTGTCACAATATAGGGGCCCTCATACTTGTGAGACATATTGGTCCCTAGTCGAGGCTTTAATACCAGGACAGGGTCACCAGGCTGAAATACCCGCAACTTAGCCTTAGCATCGTGTCGTTCTTTCATATTTTCTTGGGCCATCCCAAGATACTTTAGTGCAGCCGCCTTGTAGTCACGGAGTCTCTGGTGGTGTTGCACAAAGCAAACCCGAACCTTCGGTCAACGTTACGTTCCCTAACAGATTCTTCTGTAACATTTGCAAGGGTACACGAACCTTATGGCCAAAGACTAACACAAAAGGAGAACAACTCAGTGAACTTTGTAACCCCTCTCGAGCAGCAAACAAAACATAAGGGAGGTTCACATCCCAGGATGGTGGGAATTCTTGCACGATGTCTTCAGCATCTGCTAAAGGGATTGATGGAATCACTCAATTACCCCCTGACTCTGTGGATGGTATGGGCTAGAAACCTTATGAGTTATTCCATGGTCCTTACAGAATTGTTAAAAAATGTCAGACTTAAAATTAGTACCATTGTCGGTTTGCACGACCCTAGGCAGTCCAAAAGTAGAAAAAAATGCAACATTGGAGCAACAACAGTCTTTGCTCGGATGTTCCTTACAGCAAAAGCCTCAGGGTAACGAGTAGTGATGCACATCATCGTTATTAAGTAAATATTTCCAGCTTGGTTCAAGGTAATGGACCAACACAGTCCATTACCACATGAGAAAATGTTCCTCCGGCGTGACAATAGGCTTCAGAGGAGCTTTAGGTGGTGTCTGGTTTGGTTTCCCAACAAGCTGACAAGGAATACATGCATTACAAAATTTTGCCACATCGCTTTTCAGCTTGGGCCAAAACAAGTATTTAAAGAGTTTGTGATAGGTGATATTAATACCTTGATGTCCCTCCCATAGGATCATCATGAGCAGCTGCCAAAACTTTCTCTCTATAGCAGGTAGGCAACATAACCTGGCGGACTATCTCCCCACTCATTTGACATGGGAGAACTCTGTGGTCTCCATTTGTTCATCAAAATCTGATCATTGTAATAGTACCCGGTTGCTGCATCTACAATCTCATCCTTAGAGAGAGCTACATTGTGACATTCTGCAAGACTGGGATCAGCTTTCTGTAAATCACTCAAGGAGGCGTCCATGCCTTGGTCAGATGCCATTGGCCGAGGCTCAACAGTGTTCTCCTCCTCCTCACTACTCTCGGTAGGAGGCGATGGAAGGCTCTCTACAATGTCCTCTGCCTCGTAATCGAGTCGGCCAATGAATGTGTCCGCAAGGTCCACTTGGCTTTCCCCACTCGGAAAGTTCCTCGTGTCCTCGGGATTTACCACCTTGGCAATCACAGAACTGCCCTTACATTTAAGTCCCATAGACCTGGTCACCGCGCACGCAGGGTACACAACATTATCCTCTGCGGTGGGTAGATCCAGGGAAGCCTTAGGGGTAGGCAACATAATAGGCAGTCTGGAGTCCCTTACCTTATCCCCTGCTAAATCATTACCCAATATTACATCAACATTAGGGAAAGGTAGGTAAGAAGTGACTCCGACTGTACAAACACCCTTGTGGAAATCAGATTCCAGGGTAACCTTATGGAGGGGTACTGCTCGAGTATCACTAGTGACACCCTCGACCAGTACCACCTCTCCAGTGTCGAGAGTGTTGGCACCTTGCAATGCACTCTCTAAAATTAAAGTCTGGATGGCACCAGTGTTTTCGACAAGAATGGGGTAAGCAGGTTCAGCCACTGTGTGTTGGAGGTCTTACTCCCTAACCCTTCAGAAGGCCCCAAGCCCTGTGTCACAACACGACCATTGGGTCTTTTTTTCTGAGTGCAGTTGCCAACAACGGCTAGTAATGTGGTTTGCACGTTTACAGTGACCACAGACTCGTCGGGGAGAAGAGACATTACTAACAGGATTGCCCCTTTGGTTCACCCTTAGGTGCCGTGGGGCTAGACAATTTAACAGGGTTAGTTATGTCTGAAACAGAAGGTGCATTAGTTATAGGGTTAGAATGAGCTGGTCTGGACTGGCTGTGGGTATAAGTTTTGTTACTATGTGGGCTATAATTATTTTTATTGGGCCTTTTGCCCACCAACTGGTAGTTCTCTGCCATCTTGGCCAAATCCATAATATTAGAATCTACCTCTGTCCTTCCTCAAAAGTACCGTGCTACAGGCTCTGGCATATTATCTATAAAATTCTCCGCTAAAACTAAATTTTTAAGTGCCTCGTATTTTTCGGCTTTATCCAAGCGAATCCATTTTTCAAACAATTTTATTTAGTCATTAGCAAATTCAGTGAGAGGTTGGTTGTGAGTAGGCCTAAGGTTGTGATAAGCTTGGCAGTGAGCTTCAGGTGTAATTTCATATGCCCTCAAGATCCGTTCCCTGACTTTACTAGAATCAAAACACTCGCCGTCAGGCATGTTTATAAAAATATCTTGGGCTTTACCCCTAAGCCGTCCCTGTAAGATTTTCACCCACTCTTCCTTTGGCCAGTTCATGGACATGTACAGTCTCTGAAAATGGTTGAAAAATCTTTCAGGGTCTGACTCGGAAAATTCAGGCAAGTTATGCTTTTTATCATAATGCCTGGGGTTTGAGTCCCCGGCAGGTGGTGGTACAGCGATATCTGCTCTCATTCTTTCCGCCTCATTTTTGAGCCTTTGATCCTCTACTTTAGCATTTTGTTCTAACAATTTTGACTCTTGCCCTGCTACTCTAGACTTTTGCTCAGCCAGTCTTAATTGGGCTCGTTGTAATTCTAACTCCATATTCCTACTACCTACACTTTCAGCTGGACTGGCCTGGCATAAAATAGTATCATTTGCCAATAGGCCTCGGTCTATGCAATTCTGTAAAATTTCATTGGTTATGACACACTTTTTATTAGTTTCATTTAAGTCGAGGCCCAATTCCTTGCCTAACAATACTAGGTTAGCTTTGGTAAGCTTCTTAATCTCCACTACTGACGGTGCCTTCGCCATTTCCTGCAATTTAGCCTCCATCATTACTTATTTTAGCTCCTAGCCAAAGAAAAAAAGAAAAAAAATAGAAATTGGAAAAAAACTAAAATTTGCACGGCCCCTATCACAAGGCTACAGTTACCTTAATCATGAAGTGATCCAGCTGAGTGTCCAGTCAGTGCAAGATGTATTCTTTGCTAGTTGAGCTGGACCCTAAGCTAACACACAACCGTTCTGTAGAAAACAAGAATTTTAGTTTTGTCACTCAAAAATCAAATTTTTTACAATTAAAATGTTCCTCCCAGACAGGTTCACACTTGTTATGAATTTATTTACTTGTTATGGGGGGTATAGAGTATTAATGAGGAGGGCCAACAGCTGGTATCAAGATGTATCAAAATTAGTGGAATAGATAGGCCCGGCTCCCAAGGAACCTATGTTCCTGTTAATGCTTCAAGGTTTTAGAAACAGATCTTCTGTCTAGGAAACAATCATCTGCACCACTACAACAGGATTAATGGATACACCTCAAAAAACTAACTTATATAATAAACCCTCCTAACAACCCTTATATACATTACTATAATAACAATAACTTCTTTACCGCACTATCTTATGTTAACGACCTTGGTCCACATAGACAGGATACAAGGCTTACACTTGGGACAAGCTAGGGTAAAGTCTACTTTTTTTTTAGATATATACAAGAGTTGTTACATTCTTGTACAGCCACTAGTACGCGTAGCGTTACAGGCAGGTCCCTGGAATACGATCCCCGCCGCGAAGAATCGTTTTTACAACCAAGTACAAATTTTTACTATTGAATTAAACAGAGGCTACAGTTAAGGATTTGCACCCAGTAAATCCTCCCAGGCCAGGATACGAACCCATGACAAAGCGCTCGCGGAACGCCAGGCGAGTGTCTTACCACTACACCATGGAGACTTGAAAAGAACTCGAAGACTTGAAGCAGCCTGGGTTAGTTAAGCCCCACGTGGAACCCTAGTCACAACACAAACCCTTAGGGATGCCCGAAACACTGGTTTATACTACACAATACTTAATAATTAACACATACGCCTAGCTAGTAGCACAATACCATAATATAACTTAACTGAGAAATACCCCAGCATGGAGTAAGGGAAGAGAGGAGTAGGAACAGGAAGAGACCCAGACAAGGCCGGTGGAGCTCCGTGTCCGAGCTCTCTCCAGTTGTTGCCGGGATGATAACTAGCTGATCGTGCAGCTTATAAACATTACAAATCTTCACCGACGTACAATACTGGTTACTTTAATAGTTCTAAGAATAGTTGTATTATAGACTGTGGGTTGGTTGGTGTTGTCGTCGTCGATCCTTCTCTATGGACAACCCAACCCACAACTCGGCAGAGTGCTTATACTAGGAGATCACCCTTGGCGCTTCTGGCTCTTGGAGAGGGGCTCAACGTCACACGTTTAGGGGATGCGGCTCCAACACTTAGCCTCGTTGTCACGTGCACACACCCACTCGAGCCGCTGTGACTCCCCACTCTCTCCTTATGAGATATGATCTCCTCAATCCCCTATGACTTACTAGTATTACCTCTTACCCTGTCCACAGCAGTGGTTCTTGGTTCTTTCTCTCTCTCTCCTTCTTTACTACCTCCTGGGAAGCCTCACTAGGACAAGGGCAAACACCAGCAAATTGTGACACATTTACTGAACAAAGCACATACACGATACATCCACACATATAATAATAATGAATCCTATACTCTATAATATCACAATCAGGTTGCACTCCAACACCATCAGAACTCTATTATCAGCTTATCAAGTGGTATCCTATCTCCTGGTTACCACCTGATACTATTAACCTCCTCAAGTTGGTCAAGTCTACATACACTGTTGCCCCATCAGCAAGATAATATATATATAGAAAATCAGCATTTGAATGCAATCACATATATCAGTATAAATGTTCATTGATACACAACAATGATCCATCAATCACTGTCAGTCCTGGAACGCATATATCCGTAGGTAATCCAGCCTACGACTGTAACTCTAAACTTCAGTATAAAACACTCCTTGACATAAGAATGCAAACAGTCACTCACCTCTCACTGCGTCTTGCACGCTACTGACAACCAAACACTATCAACTCCCTATAAGTAATCCACCAGAACTTCCCCTTCCACCTCTGGAAGTTCACTACCCTAATATCTTTAGGTTCTGCCGGGCTTCACTACCAGGATCCTCTGCAGCTCCTCCAGGCTGCTATCATGAAGTTTCCTTGTGCAACTACGGTGCTTCACCCTTCTGTTAGGTTCTTCCACAGCTCTCTTGGCTGCTACACCACCTCTACAGAAGCACGTGACACTCCTCTTCACTGCTGCTTCTCCTCACAGCTCGAGGTCCTCTGCTCCACTACCTTGGAGTCTCATCAGCTACATCATCTGCTGGCTTCGAAGTTCTCAGCAACTTCTTCCCCAAAAGAACAAACCACAGATTAATTGGTCGAGGGCGCTTTCCCTCTGACGGCGTCTGGTCAGGGCGCTCCCACGGCCCACAATAATGCTTCTGGGCGATTTAATATCTGCTCGTCGACCAGGACTTGAGACCACAACGTTCCCAGCTCGATTCCACAGCTGGTACGTCCGCACACTTCTCTTCTCTTCGAGATATATCACTAGGGGTTCCCTTCTGGCGGGAGCTCAACGGAGCGCGGTTTCCCCCTGCGATGTCTGGCACTCAAGTGAGGTCAAGGTCCTCCAGAAGCGAGCCTCACGCCTCCAGCAAAATGTCCACATCTCCTAGCCCGTCATTTATCTATTTTCTTCTGCATTGCCCATAATCTCAAACTGTTACACATATCCAACCAACTATTTTACATATGCGTTACCACCTCAATACTTGCTAGACCTTCTAGTTAGGTCAGGCTTGCTGAATAACTCTCAAGAAGGGAGACTCGTTTCTCCTGCAGGCTGAGATCATAACACTCCCCTCCCCTTATTTTTGAGAGTTATTCCAGTGGCAAAGCTCGGGATAATACATCCGCCACCACACTGTCTCGTTCTTCACCCGATATACTCTCTTAGGAGTCTACAATTAATTCGTTGCACCTTGCAACATCTGGCTCACAACTCTCCAGAAACATGATCTTCTCATAAACGATTTGACCTCTCTGACACCTCTCGGCCAGGCTGTCCTAGGACGCCTGCACTCCATCGGTCCACTCTACTTATTGTTTCCACCCTCCGTTTCCTCGTCTTCTTCTCTTCACGTCCAGAGTCAGACATCTACTGTCTGTACCTCCTCTGTCGTCTTCACACTTCCATATACTGCCATTATACTTTCGTCTCCTGTCATCATACTTCACTCCCTCGTCTTCACCGACGATTCTCCCTTTCGTCTCCTCATTTATCCAAGACCTCATCCTGTTTGACTTCCTTCGCATCCTCGGATTTCTTCTATTCCTCCATGCTTGTATCATCTTCCTCTTCCCACACTTTTCACTTCTATACCACTCCATTTCTTCTCCTTCAACTCTTCTTCGTTCCCTAAAAGTTTCTTCGAGCACTGCACTACCCCTATGCCTCTGTGCTCGTGGACAACGTGACGCTCTACTCCCGTCCTCAGCATGTCCACATCTTTCCTCGTTCCTACTCAGCACAGTTGCATTCACCTTCCGACTCTTAATTTCAGCAGTCTGGGCTCTACTCAGGTCCGCTCTCTTCACAGTATTCTTCTTCGGCTGGGCCATCTTCACTTTTGACCTCACCGAGACTTCATTTTTCTGGGCTGGACCTTCATCAAACAGCCATGCTATATCTACATCAATATCTTCTACCGGTTTAATTGACACTGTCTCATCTCCTCCAGCGTCTTCCTTGTCGGCCACCTCTGCCTTCATCACTACCGAGACAGGGTTTTCAATGGCTTGGCGGTCTCCTGACTCATCTCCTCGGATGTCAGTCAGGTTCACACTCTCAGGTGTCCCACTCGTGCTGTGGCCTTCTGGGCACTCCTCTGGCACAGTCTCCGCTACGACTCTCGGCAACACCTTTGTCCCGCACAAGTCATTCCCCAGGATCACTTGGACTCCTGGAACAGGTATGTCGGGGCACACTCCCAACATCACCTCCGCCGACACATATTCCGACCTTAGCTGGACAGTACATACGGGCATGTCACTCTCAGACAATAACCCATATACTCTCATCTTACTCCTGCCAGCTAACCGTCGATCATTCCCAATCAGGCTTCTCGCAATCAAGCTCTGATTAGCTCCGGTATCTCTTAAGATACCAACTTCTACCTCAGGTTGGCCTCCTACACTGATCCAACCTTTGCTCATGAATGGCCTATACCTCTCGTTCACTAAGTTCACCTTCTGTGGTTTGTCTCGGAACACATTAGTATATTTACTTCGGGGGTCACACATGGCCAGGGTCACAACTCTCTTGCCCTGCCGACAATCTCGCATCACGTGACCCAATCCGTTACAATTGTAACATCTCATCTGGGAAAAGTCTCTTCTATATGTACCAGAGTAGCTCTGACTCTGCCCACTCGTATTGGAGTTCCTCGGGCCAGACGTACTACTCGCACTCTGTGGAGCTTTACTGGGCTCTTGATTTCCCGGATAACGATTAGTTTCTCGTTTGGCTCCTCCATCCTCACTTTCAGATGAAGTGTGCGACCTACTCTTCTGAGTTTTAGGGTACTTACTTTTATCTGCCCATTTATCAAAATTTTTCTCACCCCAGACTCCTCTGGGTCTTTCATAATTTCTTCCTCCCCAGACTCCATTGGATCTGCCATTGCTGCGTCTCGCCTCGCTTCTCACTCTGTTCTCCCTTAAGCTCTTGTACGCTTCAGTAATCATATCCGCCCTATCTGCGGCATCTTTCACCTCCATTATCCCTGCTTCTTGGATCTTGAACTTTGTTTCGGGATGCATCATCTCCAAGAACTTCTCCATGACCATCAGTTGCTTCAGGTCAGCGTAAGATCCAACTCCAGCAGCCTCAATCCACTTCTGGAATCGCCTTTCCAGATCTCTTGCTGTCTCAGCAAACGTACATGCTCCAACTTTGATCATCTCTCTGAAGCGCTTTCTATAAGCTTCTGGGGTTAACTGAAACGAGCGCAATATGCTGCTCTTTACTGTGGCGTAATCCTGGCACTCTTCCAGTGACAATTGGGTGTATGCCTCCCTGGCTGCACCGGTCAATCTTAACTGGACCAGCTGGGCCCATTCCTCCTGTGGCCACTCCTTGATACTGGCTACTTTCTCAAAATGCTCGAAGAAGCTCTCTGCCTCTTCGGGCACAAACAAGGGAATGTCCTTCTCCCTAACCCTAACATCTGGTGGGTGTGATACCTGGGTGGTGCTCTCTGGCAACCCATGTTCAATCCTTTGCTCAGCCAAGGTTCTGTTCGCTTCTATCTGCATTTGTTTTGTTCTCTCTTTTTCTTTTTCGACCTCTAGTCTTGCTTTCTCTTTTTCTTTCTCTTGTTCCAACTCCAGTTCCCTTACTCTGGTTTTCTCTTTTTCTACTTCCAGTTTGGTTTTCTCTTTTTCTACTTCCAGTCTGGTTTTCTCTTTTTCTACTTCCAGTCTGGTTTTCTCTTTTTCTACTTCCAGTCTGGTTTTCTCTTTTTCCTTCTCGGCTTCATTTTTCATCTGAAGTTCTAATTTCATCTTTTCCAGCTGGAACTGTCTCTCCTTGTCCTCACGCTGCATCTGGAGCTCTAACTGGAATCTCTCCAAGCTCCTATTCCGGCTACTCCTGCTACTGCGGCTACTCTTGCTGCTCCTACTCGATCCCTGGGATCTCACGTCATCCTGCCCATCATCCTCCTTTCTACTTTCAGCTCCTTCCTGGGCTCCTTGTTCTGCCGCTTCACTTCTGGATCTCAACTGCCTCAGGATCTCATCCTTCATCCCAGCTACTTTAGATGCTTTCAACCTGATGCCACATTTTTCTGCTATTTGTTTCAATTGATCCCTCGTGCAACCTTCTAAATCCTCAGGCTTGCCTGACTCCACAAACGCTTGCACCTTATCCATCTTGTCCTGTGAGTCTTCCCAAGAGAGAGAGTATACACCTGCGGTCACGCAGTTTATTTCAGTAAGGGTGTACAAATCCACTCTTGGACAGGGTGTGGGTGTGTCAGTTCACTCTCCCGGACAGGCCCCCAATTTATTATAGACTGTGGGTTGGTTGGTGTTGTCGTCGTCGATCCTTCTCTATGGACAACCCAACCCACAACTCGGCAGAGTGCTTATACTAGGAGATCACCCTTGGCGCTTCTGGCTCTTGGAGAGGGGCTCAACGTCACACGTTTAGGGGATGCGGCTCCAACACTTAGCCTCGTTGTCACGTGCACACACCCACTCGAGCCGCTGTGACTCCCCACTCTCTCCTTATGAGATATGATCTCCTCAATCCCCTATGACTTACTAGTATTACCTCTTACCCTGTCCACAGCAGTGGTTCTTGGTTCTTTCTCTCTCTCTCCTTCTTTACTACCTCCTGGGAAGCCTCACTAGGACAAGGGCAAACACCAGCAAATTGTGACACATTTACTGAACAAAGCACATACACGATACATCCACACATATAATAATAATGAATCCTATACTCTATAATATCACAATCAGGTTGCACTCCAACACCATCAGAACTCTATTATCAGCTTATCAAGTGGTATCCTATCTCCTGGTTACCACCTGATACTATTAACCTCCTCAAGTTGGTCAAGTCTACATACACTGTTGCCCCATCAGCAAGATAATATATATATAGAAAATCAGCATTTGAATGCAATCACATATATCAGTATAAATGTTCATTGATACACAACAATGATCCATCAATCACTGTCAGTCCTGGAACGCATACATCCGTAGGTAATCCAGCCTACGACTGTAACTCTAAACTTCAGTATAAAACACTCCTTGACATAAGAATGCAAACAGTCACTCACCTCTCACTGCGTCTTGCACGCTACTGACAACCAAACACTATCAACTCCCTATAAGTAATCACCAGAACTTCCCCTTCCACCTCTGGAAGTTCACTACCCTAATATCTTTAGGTTCTGCCGGGCTTCACTACCAGGATCCTCTGCAGCTCCTCCAGGCTGCTATCATGAAGTTTCCTTGTGCAACTACGGTGCTTCACCCTTCTGTTAGGTTCTTCCACAGCTCTCTTGGCTGCTACACCACCTCTACAGAAGCACGTGACACTCCTCTTCACTGCTGCTTCTCCTCACAGCTCGAGGTCCTCTGCTCCACTACCTTGGAGTCTCATCAGCTACATCATCTGCTGGCTTCGAAGTTCTCAGCAACTTCTTCCCCAAAAGAACAAACCACAGATTAATTGGTCGAGGGCGCTTTCCCTCTGACGGCGTCTGGTCAGGGCGCTCCCACGGCCCACAATAATGCTTCTGGGCGATTTAATATCTGCTCGTCGACCAGGACTTGAGACCACAACGTTCCCAGCTCGATTCCACAGCTGGTACGTCCGCACACTTCTCTTCTCTTCGAGATATATCACTAGGGGTTCCCTTCTGGCGGGAGCTCAACGGAGCGCGGTTTCCCCCTGCGATGTCTGGCACTCAAGTGAGGTCAAGGTCCTCCAGAAGCGAGCCTCACGCCTCCAGCAAAATGTCCACATCTCCTAGCCCGTCATTTATCTATTTTCTTCTGCATTGCCCATAATCTCAAACTGTTACACATATCCAACCAACTATTTTACATATGCGTTACCACCTCAATACTTGCTAGACCTTCTAGTTAGGTCAGGCTTGCTGAATAACTCTCAAGAAGGGAGACTCGTTTCTCCTGCAGGCTGAGATCATAACAGTTGATAACTAGTTCAATATATTTAATCAACAACAAGCTCAGGGAATGAATGCTCTGTGAGAAACAATATTCATCTTACGTTTGGCAAGAATGATGGGATTACTGCAGAACCAAGGTTTAAGGGATCCTGCATGTAATTGTTATTGTAATTGACTATCCTTCTCACATGATCCAATTCTATGAATTAATGTAAAGTAATTATTTAGAGCTCAATTTGACCTCTGGTTTCCAACTAAGGAACCCAGGGTCGTAACACTGGGGATTTGGTCTGTGAACACCTAAAGATAAGTAATGATATTTCCTTTTGTTTTGTGCTTAGGTTAGATATTCTTATCTGTGATTAAAAGATATATAGTATGAAGCCATCTAATTATGTTATTATTACAAGTATAATAATGGTCCATAGCCAGAGAACACATCTTTTGGCTAAATAAGATTAATATACATGCTATACTTTTAATTAGTGTTTATGTGTCGCTCCCTCAGTTCACCTCTGGAGCCTACTCTCATTATATCCCTTGAGTGTTGGGGATCCATCTTCTTAGGCAGGATCTTGATTGGCCAGGGTAAAGATAACTGTGTTAGGCACGAGCTGGTGGCAAGAGAGGAGTTGATAACGGATGTCTGCTGGTTCTTATATCACTTTGACCTCTTCTTCTGCTGCTTAAGTCATAGCCGGGTCTTCCTCTTCTATGGTCGACTGACATACCTGGGGGCTCGTCGTAGATGATCAGGCCGGTGGAGTCTTGTGCCGGGAAACCTGACACCATAAACTATCATTCATTACAATATGCAGATAATATTGGTGCCGTTTTGTAATAACAAATTAACCATAGAAATAGTGCTTTAATTACTCACAGAAGACGTGGCACAGTAGAATTTTCCTCCGTTGAAAACATGGGATATCATTGCCACATGTCGCTATTAAATTCACCAGCTAAATAAAGGGAAACATCCTTAATACATCAGTCTTTGAACTGAAACATCATAAAAACATTTACATTGCATCATCTTAATTATCAGTACTAAAAATATATTAAATGTCAGCCCTCTCTCCACTTCTTGATAATACGGTGAACAGGTGAGGCGTCGGTGGAGAGAAGGCCACAGTCAGTCGCCATTATTAAATTTATGAACAAAGTCTCGCATGGAGTTCACTTTAAGTACCACAAAAACTCCCTTGGACAGTGTTATGGAAAGTAAAGTGCTTCCGTTATCAACACGAACTTCGTCTACAATAAGGGAAGTGTTAATTTTTCCGGTTCGATTACCCTCTAGCTATTGTTGCCCAATAATATAGATTAAGAAAGCCGGTTAGGACTCGAGACTAAACACAAAACAAGGTAAATATTCCTTGGACCTCCTCTAATAAATTATAACTATATTTTCCCTGATATAGCTGTCATATTTAGGATTACTGTTATTATTTGTGAGTGCCCTTTGACAGATGTAGTTGAAGGGGAAGAAGAAGAATTAAGACTAGTTACCTAGTACACCAGTACATGGTGTTGATGACAGCCTGAACCACGAGGATTACTTGGTGTGATCATCCTTGTTCATAACTGGAAGACCAGTCCCACTATATAACGGTAAGACTTCCTCAATATTATTTAATACCTTGTAGTTGTAATTTAACACCTAGCATTAATATTGTAGTGAATGTCTACTGTGACGGTGCCCATCCTTCATCTTTAATATTCCAGCGTAAAGAGTCATATCTCTGCAATCTCCACGTTCTCTGATGCTCAGGGAGCATTTTGGTATATATGAAGGTAATCTGAGTCGTAGATGGTGTGGGAGATGAATTTACTATTTTAGTTTTGTCCCTACAAGTGGCTTACTTCCTTTTGTAATGCAAAATGGCACTGAGGAGGAGTACAAAACACACTACAACTTGCCCATAGTAGGAAAGCAACATGTAAAGGATTTGGGAATAATGATGTCTGATGACTTAACGTTTAGGGAGAATAACCAAGCAAATATTGCGTCAGCCAGAAAAATGATAGGATGGATTACGAGAACTTTCAAATCCAGGGATCCCATCACAATGGTTGTACTGTTGCCGCCTTCTGACAGTTCTACATATTATTTACTTATGTGATCCAGTGTAGACTTTTTTAGTAAACTTATCACTATTTTTATCATCGAGTTTGAGTGTGTCCACCATCTCTATGGCGAGTCGAGTAAGTTATTTAACATTGCACAGCATTATATCTGGTATCGAGTCCTTGGCTTATGACAATTAATAAGACCACTGAGAAGTGTTGCTGGGGCGAGAATTACTCCCCAGCTGGCGACCTGGTGGGCAGTGTGAGCGGAACTGTCGTGTGGACCATCCAGGCTACAGGCGAGACTCACCTGGTTACAGTTTATCGCCGGGCAAGCAACGGCCGAGACGTTACTGTGTTGGTCTCGGTGACGTCAGAGACCAGGTCGTGCCTCCTCACTCCCCATGTGCACAAGGTCGTGCCTCCTCACTCCCCATGTGCACAAGGTCGTGCCTCCTCACTCCCCATGTGCACAAGGTCGTGCCTCCTCACTCCCCATGTGCACAAGGTCGTGCCTCCTCACTCCCCATGTGCACAAGGTCGTGCCTCCTCACTCCCCATGTGCACAAGGTCGTGCCTCCTCACGCCCCATGTGCACAAGGTCGTACCTCCTCACTCCCCATGTGCACAAGGTCGTGCCTCCTCACTCCCCATGTGCACAAGGTCGTGCCTCCTCACTCCCCATGTGCACAAGGTCGTGCCTCCACACTCCCCATGTGCACAAGGTCGTGCCTCCTCACTCCCCATGTGCACAAGGTCGTGCCTCCTCACTCCCCATGTGCACAAGGTCGTACCTCCTCACTCCCCATGTGCACAAGGTCGTGCCTCCTCACTCCCCATGTGCACAAGGTCGTACCTCCTCACTCCCCATGTGCACAAGGTCGTACCTCCTCACTCCCCATGTGCACAAGGTCGTACCTCCTCACTCCCCATGTGCACAAGGTCGTACCTCCTCACTCCCCATGTGCACAAGGTCGTGCCTCCTCACTCCCCATGTGCACAAAGTCGTGCCTCCTCACTCCCCATGTGCACAAGGTCGTGCCTCCTCACTCCCCATGTGCACAAGGTCGTGCCTCCTCACTCCCCATGTGCACAAGGTCGTGCCTCCTCACTCCCCATGTGCACAAGGTCGTGCCTCCTCACTCCCCATGTGCACAAGGTCGTGCCTCCTCACTCCCCATGTGCACAAGGTCGTGCCTCCTCACTCCCCATGTGCACAAGGTCGTGCCTCCTCACTCCCCATGTGCACAAGGTCGTGCCTCCTCACTCCCCATGTGCACAAGGTCGTGCCTCCTCACTCCCCATGTGCACAAGGTCGTACCTCCTCACTCCCCATGTGCACAAGGTCGTGCCTCCTCACTCCCCATGTGCACAAGGTCGTACCTCCTCACTCCCCATGTGCACAAGGTCGTGCCTCGTCACTCCCCATGTGCACAAGGTCGTACCTCCTCACTCCCCATGTGCACAAGGTCGTACCTCCTCACTCCCCATGTGCACAAGGTCGTGCCTCCTCACTCCCCATGTGCACAAAGTCGTGCCTCCTCACTCCCCATGTGCACAAGGTCGTGCCTCCTCACTCCCCATGTGCACAAGGTCGTGCCTCCTCACTCCCCATGTGCACAAGGTCGTGCCTCCTCACTCCCCATGTGCACAAGGTCGTGCCTCCTCACTCCCCATGTGCACAAGGTCGTGTCATGGGCAGTGACACAGTGGAACAACTGAAGGCTCTCAGGGGGTGGGTAGTGGCACCCAAGTCACAGGGGTGGGAAGTCCCACAGGAAGAGGCGACGGCGACGTCGTGGACCTCCGCCCCCCCCCCCAAGACACCACCAATTTTTAATTTTGATTGATAGACTATATATATATAAACCATAAACCCCTAGAATGTGTAAGGAAGCGATTTGTGGGAATTTTTAAATTGTACAGTCCACTGTAAACATTATAGTTTGCTATCGAAAAATATAAATTATTGTATAATATAAATTACTATACAAATTAATATAAATCTCACAAATCATTTTCCCCACATCTTGTTGGTTGGGGAAGTTGTGGCCCAGGAGAAGTTGAATTCCTGCCATTGGGGAAAGATTTTTCCAGAATGGCGACTTGGACTTCTCCACTGAGATACGGACCAACCAGGTGAACCACGACTAGTGGGTAAGGTGTCGGTGATCAGGACGGTTCTCCAGCGTAAGTGACTTGAGGTGCAGCTTGCACCTGTCTTGTTAAATCAAGTAAGATCAGTGACGGCAACATTTACATGCAATACAGGCTTATTATTAGGCTTGGGAGGTTTAGGCTTTGGTGGGTCAGTGTTGGTGTCACAGTGAGCATTTGGACACTTTTCTACGGTTTGTCCGTAAGTGTTGCAGCGCCTGCAGTAGAGTGTATAGTTAGCCTCCTTTGATCTGACATTACATGGAGAATAGCTAGACCAAAATGGTTTACTGGAATAGAAGTAAAAAACTGTGCATGAGACTATAGGCGTCAGCTAACTGTACACATGTACTGAGGTTCGTCTCTCCCTAATCAGCAAGATTCAGTCGCACAAGGTTAAGAATACGTCACATAAATTCTTCCACTAAGGGGCGCCTAACAGCTGGGTGGGCAGCGCTTCGGATTCGTAGTCCTGAGTTTCCGGGTTCGATTCCCAGTGGATTCGGAAACAAATGGGCAAAATGTTTCTTTCACCCAGATGCCCCCTGTTCACCTAGCAGTAAATAGGTACCTGGGAGTTAGACAGTTGCTACGGGCTGCTTCCCGGGGGGATGTGTAACAAAAAGGAGGCCTGGTCGAGGACCGGGCCGTGGGGACGCTATGCCCCGAAATCATCTCAAGATAACCTTAAGATAGACGATAATGAGAGTTATCAAGAGCTCAGATGAATTTATTGGTGCTGATTGTAGCCACTTCATAAAATATCTACCTTTTGTTTGCACGTATTCAAAATAAGTTTGAGCATTGGTTGTTACATCGTCCCTGAAGCGTCAGAGAACACTGTATCAGAGATCCGCGGTTGTTCAACACCCTCCCAGTGAGCATAAGAAATATTGCCCAAACAACAGTGGACATCTTCAAGAGGAAACTAGATTGTTTCCTCCAAGGAGTGCCGGACCAGCCGGGCTGTGATGGGTATGTGGGCCTGCAGGCCGCTCCATGCAACAGCCTAGTGGACCAAACTCTCGCAAGTCAATCCTGGCCTCGGGCCGAGTTTGGGGAGTAGAAGAACTCCCAGAACCCCATCAACCTTCTGTTTTAACACACCGTAACCTGTGTGGGTGGCAAGAGTACCGAGTGTCAAGGCGGCTCTTCCTCTGAGAAGTACTGATCATTGGTTCCTAGGCCAGTGTAGCGGGGTTAAAAGGGCTTCGAGCGATGTTAAAAATGAGTCTACCTCCGTCTCTACAAAAGGCGGCAGTTATTTTAATACAATTTGAAGGGTCGAAACATACCAGTAAGTTGGCTTCAGCTTGCTGGCGCTGCTCGAAGTGGGTGGTTACCAATCCCCACTGCTGCCGTCGGAAGTCAAGAGCGGCGGCTGCTTTCTCTCGTTCTACGCGTAAGATTATTTCAGCTTCATTTTCTTCTTGTCGTTGTTTGAGTTCAATTTCTTGAGCTAGGATCTGGAGTCGTTCTTGTTCTCGTTGACGTTGAAGTTCAGCGTCTTGTTCTTGGAGCCGGAGTTTCTCTTGTTCACGTTCTAATGCTGCTTGTTTTTGTTCTCGTTTATGTTGAAGTTCACCTTTCATGATTTTTTTGTATTGTTGCCGCCGGAGGGTGCTAGTGTATTGTGCACCCCATACTCATCCCGTGAGCAGCAGCGCAAAAAGCATTACAGAGGGCACAAAAGGTCTTTATCAGACCTCAACGGATATTATTACGTAGACAATTTCATTTATCCTTCACATCTTATAATTACAATGTCAGAAAGTTACAGAGAATGTTCTATTTCAAAAGCTTTATATATTTACAGTAAGTCATTATACATTAATGGAAGGTTTTATCGCTAATACATTGGCAATAATACATAATACATTGTTTGAGCAATGGAGATATTACAGTCATAGGGTAGCAGCTGTTTATTATTAGTCTTCACAATACACTACTTGTTTCTCAATCTCATATGTCGTTTATCTGCTGGGAGCGAAATATGGATAGTGTAAGGATTTCAGGTATTTTATTCATGGTAATAAGATGGGTTGCCATATCATACAACGAGAGTTTAGATTTATCTCTAAATGGCTCAGTTTTAAAACAATCCAAGATATAGTGTTCGAGTGTGTGTCCCTGTCTTTGTCCACACAGTATACACTTCATCTTGATGCCAATACAAGCCCAACTGCCAGAGATACTTGCAGACATGTCTCATTCGAGCTGTGGCAAACTGTTTATTGCTCTTAGCGAGGAAAGGGAGTCGGAAATATTTACGCTGTCTACTTCAGTGTTGTCAATAATTTCGAGTGCTACCAATATTGCTACCAACTCAGCTTGCATTGTGGACGCCCAGTTACTAATTCTTATATTCCTTGAATTATGCTGCCATCGGGCTGATGAACAATAACAGCACTTCCTGCCCTCCCTCTAGCTGTATTGAGTGATCCGTCAGTGTATATGGTCTGTGCGAAATATGGATACAGTTATTAATTATATTTATTATATACACTTTTTTTAAGTTTAAATATTGTGAATATGTTTTTTGGTGCTTATTTAGCAGCAAGCTGAGCATGAGGGGTTGTTTGTGATTAGTTTCTTGGTGGGGTATGCAGGGGTCAGGATGTCAAAAGATACTATCTGCCAGGGTGGAAGTAAGTGCTGTACTCTTTCAGCTGTATATTCATCGTGCAGTCCAATCATTTTAATATGAGTGGCTGTTCTTTGAATCCGTTTAGACTCACTGGTTCCATTACGTATGTGTTCTAACAGTTCAACTGACACAATGATGCTTCCCTTCTGCTTACTTATTTCGTTTTCTTTCGTCGTCGGTGGAGGCTTCAAGTCGGGCTAACTTGATGGTAATTTTAATGAGCGCTTAGGAATGATTTGTCGGCAACTTGATATTGTTCCATTTGTTTTGAAGTGATGAGATCATTATTGTCCAGATGATCTAAGAACAGATTGAAAATGTCTGACTTGGTGGAGCCATGCGGCTCAGATAGGTGATAATCTGAGGCTAGTGTTAATAACTCAGCTCTGCTCAGTTGCGCGCCCTAAATTCTGAATGCAGTGCGCATTTCCCCACTGTATCGCCACGCTGAGGCGCTGGAAAAGAAAGCTGGCAGCTCTAGGGTCCCTTGTTGTTTCAATGAGCCTAGAACCCAGTTCCTTCAAAAAACTGGTAGCACTTTTACCCCAGGCGCCGAGTGTCTCAGTAGCAATGGGGACAAAATTGTAGTGGTGATCCAATTCTCTATACTTACGGGATTTGGCTGCTTCCCTGTGAGTGGCAGCGCCACCTGGTTGTGCAACACTGAGGTCAATGTAGGTGTTAGCCAGGGTTGATATGCACGTGTAGTCCCATACCAACTGCTTGCCATTCTTCCAGGGGTTCACTGTGATACCATCCGGGTGACCAATAAGAGCATCAGAGTTACGGGGCGTTAGGTAACGGGGCTCTCTTTCAGCTGGGCATTCAGCTGTGGTGAGGCTTCTCTTGATGATGCCGTTAACTTTACTGTGCCTCGAGTGCCATCCCCCTGTGCTTTGGCAGAGTAGGCCATGGTGGCCGTACCTGTCAGCCACCACCTCGCCGCAAATACACATATATCTGGTGTTGATTGGGGCAGCAAGGTGGAGGGCCACAGCAATTCGGAGGGCGTGTGGTGTGAGACGCGTGCCAGTTGCAGACATTGGGGTTGCTAACAGGAAATCCCCTGCATGTGGGGCTGCTACTGCTGTGAGGCGAGCAATGTCGTGCTGTGTTGTTGCAGCACCCAGGCACTCTGCAGCAACTTGGTCTACAATGGGGTCATCCCAGCTGGATTGCTTGTGGGCTTTTGGGGATGGTGGTTGAGGTGATTGGCCTGCACGATATATATATATATATATATATATATATATATATATATATATATATATATATATATATATATATATATATATATATATATATATATATATATATATATAATATATATATATATATATACATATATATATATATATATATATATATATATATATATATATATAAATATATATATATATATACATATATATATATATATATATATATATATATATATATATATATATATATATATATATATATATATATATATATATATATATTAGTATATTTTGGTAGCAGTCTTTCCTGTAGACATATATTATTAAATATGACCGAAAAAGTAAGATTAATAATTCTAACACGAATTTTCTCAATCTTTCGTACATTTCGTTTCACTGTTGGAGGTAAATCAAAAATCAATTCTCCAAAATTCATTTTTATTTCTAATCTGACGCGACACGAGCGCGTTTCGTAAAACTTATTACATTTTCAAAGACTTTAGTTCACAAATACACAACTGAATAGAACTTACGCATCTCCGTTTTTATATCCACATTTGAGTGAGGTGGAAGGGGTGATGTGGCATTAACACAAGACAGAACAAGATGTGGTATTAATAGGGTATTAATTTCATCAACACAAGACAGAACAAGAGTATTAATAGGGTATTAATTTCATCAACACAAGACAGAACACGAAACAATGGATATTGAATAGAAGTGTTTGTAGAAAGCCTATTGGTCCATATTTCTTGATGCTTCTATATTGGAGCGGAGTCTTGAGGTGGGTAAAATATAGTTGTGCATTAATTGGCTGTTGATTGCTGGTGTTGACTTCTTGATGTGTAGTGCCTCGCAAACGTCAAGCCGCCTGCTATCGCTGTATCTATCGATGATTTCTGTGTTGTTTACTAGGATTTCTCTGGCGATGGTTTGGTTGTGGGAAGAGATTATATGTTCCTTAATGGAGCCCTGTTGCTTATGCATCGTTAAACGCCTAGAAAGAGATGTTGTCTTGCCTATATACTGGGTTTTTTGGAGCTTACAGTCCCCAAGAGGGCATTTGAAGGCATAGACGACGTTAGTCTCTTTTAAAGCGTTCTGTTTTGTGTCTGGAGAGTTTCTCATGAGTAGGCTGGCCGTTTTTCTGGTTTTATAGTAAATCGTCAGTTGTATCCTCTGATTTTTGTCTGTAGGGATAACGTTTCTATTAACAATATCTTTCAGGACCCTTTCCTCCGTTTTATGAGCTGTGGAAAAGAAGTTCCTGTAAAATAGTCTAATAGGGGGTATAGGTGTTGTGTTAGTTGTCTCTTCAGAGGTTGCATGGCTTTTCACTTTCCTTCTTATGATGTCTTCAACGAAACCATTGGAGAAGCCGTTATTGACTAGGACCTGCCTTACCTGGCTGGTCCAGGTAAAGCAGAACTGCCAGGTACCTGGCAGAAAGACCTGGCTTTCTACAAACACTTCTATTCAATATCCATTGTTTCGTGTTCTGTCTTGTGTTGATGAAATTAATACCCTATTAATACTCTTGTTCTGTCTTGTGTTGATGAAATTAATACCCTATTAATACCACATCTTGTTCTGTCTTGTGTTAATGCCACATCACCCCTTCCACCTCACTCAAATGTAGATATAAAAACGGAGATGCGTAAGTTCTATTCAGTTGTGTATTTGTGAACTAAAGTCTTTGAAAATGTAATAAGTTTTACGAAACGCGCTCGTGTCGCGTCAGACTAGAAATAAAAATGAATTTTGGAGAATTGATTTTTGATTTACCTCCAACAGTGAAACGAAATGTACGAAAGATTGAGAAAATTCGTGTTAGAATTATTAATCTTACTTTTTCGGTCATATTAATAATATATATATATATATATATATATATATATATATATATATATTTCATTGAATATGACCGCATATTCTGTATTTATTATTTTCTGGTTTAGGGCTTCTATCCCTCTAACTATTTTCTTAGCATCAGGGCTTAATTGAAATAGGAGTTCTCCAAAACTCATTTTCGTACTTTTAAGGTGAAGAAAAGAAGTGATTTACTAAAGAGTGTATTACACTTATTTGTATAATTTGCACGACGTTTCGAACCTCCATGGTTCATTCTCAAGTGAACAGATCTTACAATACTAGTTGATTTTATACCCGCATTAGGTCAGGTGATAATACAATGAAGGTGAAAACATGGGGGGATACATAAGGGATAAACATAGGGGCTGCAGAAGGCTTATTGGCCCATACGAGGCATCTCCTATCTAAACACAAAGATTAATCCAGTGTAATTGGCCTGTTATGTTGGACATTGTCTTCTGTGTTGGCATCGATATGTTCTTGTCTTGTCCTTACTCTCATGGTGGGTAGAGTAAATAGTTCCGTGATTTGGGTGTTCATGGTAGGTCGCTCTATTCTTATGTGAATTGCCTCAAGAATTTGTAATCTTCTTGAATCTTGGGTTTTGTCTATTATGCAAGTATTCTTGTTCAACATTTCTCTTGTTAGAGTAATGTCATGGGCTTGTCTCATGTGATTCCTAGGGGCACCAGATTGAAGATGGCATGTCAAACGCCTCGTCAGCTTGGTCGACGTCATACCTATGTACTTACATTGAAGGTTACATCCTTCGTGGGGGCAAGTGTACATGTATACAACGCTTGACTGCTGTAGAGGGTTCTCCGTCGGCTTCGGGCTGTTTTTGATAAGGAGTTCGGAAGTCTTCTTGGTTTTGTAGAATATTATCAGGTTTATGTTTTGGTTAGGAGTAGTGCTTTTTACTCCTTTACGGATTATTTCTTTCATTATTCTTTCCTCTTTTATATGTTCACTGTGCATGGTTGATTTGTAATATAATTTTATTGGGGGTGTTGTGGTTTAGGGCTTCTATCCCTCTAACTATATCAAAGTATACACCAATATATATATATATATATATATATATATATATATATATATATATATATATATATATATATATATATATATATATATATATATATATATATATATTTATATATATATATATATATATATATATATATATATATATATATATATATATATATATATATATATATATATATATATATATATATATATATATATATATATATATATATCGTCAGCACTTTCTCTCCAACGCTGCGACTTGGAGAGAAATCACTCTAATTTATACCTTTAAATACCGGTATAAAGTTGCCTTTATATAGTTGCACTCTAATTTATACCTTCTTTATGTATACACTTCAGTCATGTCACGCCTCACGCTTCGTCTTTCATGATAATAATGTTAATCTTGTTTAATCTCTCTTCATAAAGGAAGTTTCTCATTTCTGGGATTATATATGTCACCTTTTTTATGAGATCGAGTGAACCATTAGCCATTCTATAGTATGGACACCAAAAACTAAGCTGCTTATACCTAATGGGTCCTTCAAGGCTATTGGTATAGCTGAACTATAAAAGATGTGTTGATAACACCTTTAGAAATATATCATTAATGACCTGTGATAACCATCTTCGTTACCTGAAACCAAACCTGAAACTCCTTGTTGACTTGGTGCTAACTAGGAGTTTCTCCAGTTATTATATATAGTGTTACCTGGGAACCTCTATAATATATTCGGCAATCAGGAGCATGTTGAAATAGGAAGAAATACATGAATCCGTAACAAATGTCACATTCGCCAACAATATTTTCAGCCGAGCAAACCGGCGGCATCCTCATTAGAGTCCCAGGCTCCTCAAAGTCCCTGGCTCCTGTGAGTGTTTGACTCCTGAGAGTCCCTGACTCCTGAGAGTCCCTGGCTCCTGAGTGTGCCTGGCTCTAGAGAGTCCCTGGGCCAGATTCACGATGGTACTCACGAAGGTTTTTCTTCTTAGCTACGAATGTTTTCCTTCTTAGCGCCTTCGTGGCGGCTACGTCGGTATTCAGGTAGCTACACTAAATCGAAAAACCTTCATAAGTTTGGTCTGGGATCTAAGTGTGGTGTCGACCACTCGTAGCTTTACATAAACTGGATATAACTAAATTTTTCTCTACTACATAACACTGTGATCGATTTTAAGATTTTGGAACAAAAACAAAAGATTATAGCAATTGAATCTCGTGAAGAGGAGTCCTTCGTGTTAGTTATATATGTAATCTCTGCTTGAAACTTTAAGTAAATATGTCTTTTATGATATTAGAATTAGTTTTATAGTAGCAAGATATTATACCAGTAGTTATTAAGTAAATAAACACTGGTGAACATGAAATATGAGAGAAGGTGATGAGACATGCCTGATGGGATCATTTACTATCGCCAAACGCTCCTGTTCACCTATTAGTAAGGGTGTACCTTACCTATACATACCCATTTCTAATTTATTTAGTTTTGTTTTATTTTGAAATTAAATCTGGGTGAGACATAAAATAAAAATACGCTGCACAAATGACGTTAGGTAAGGAGAAGGGTAAAAATGTCAAAAACTTTATTCATTGAATACTTAAAGCTATAATTATGACTATATGGACTATTAAAAAAGAGAGAGGGAAGTAGGGGTCCAAGACCTCTTCCTGTTACACAATTTGGGTGTGGAACAAGTAATTATCAAAAGAAGGCACCATTCCGGGAAGTCTATGTAGCAGTAAGGCAGTGAGGTGAGGCAGCTACTTATTTGAGAAATGCTTATTTTTTTTACCTTATAAGCTAAGGCAGCTTATTTTATTTGAGGAATACTCAGCTGATTCCTCTACATTTAGCATGGAACAAATTTGTGTCCAAGACCTCTGCCTCTTATACAATTTGGCTGTGTGTAACCAAACTAGAAGTGCTCTACAAATCAAGGGACCCAGAATGTGGAATGACCTCCCGAACCATGTCAAAGACTGTACCTCTCTCAACCAGTTTATGAGTAAAACTAAGTACTACCTAATTAACTCCATGTAACCTACCTTACCCCTTAAATCTCAACCCATGTCTCGCTGTTTTTTAAATAACGCTGTTCACCAACGTGTACAATTGCTGATTTGTGCTATGTTACCCCCCCCCCTTTTTTTTAATCCTTCTTTCAGCACAATTTATATCTAATCCCGATTACTATTAAGTTTTAGTCTAAGTGTTTTTTTCCCCCACACCTTGCCCGGAAGCTATGAGTATTAGTGGCTTTAGGTATTGTAAGTACTAGCTCTGTCTATAAATCCAACATTATGTTTGTAAATCAACTGTATGTACTTTTCCTGAATAAAATTTATTTATTATTATTTATATATTAATCAGTAAGTAGGTATTAAAAGAAGGCACCAAGATGGGAAGGCTATGTAGCACCATTGTGTGTAACAATAAACCCATTTTTTTTAACAAATAATGCACCTGTATGGTAAAACAAATCATGTCAGCTGTAAAAATATTGATGTAGTTATTTAAATAAAAATATATAATGAAAGAATTATTACTGGTTTATTTTTATCCTATCTTTTTGTACTGTACAGTATATCCAAGGAAGTTAAAGTTTGAGACATAATGCACAATTTAATGATTGATTAAAAAATTATTAGCATGGATTAGCAGTTCAAAAGAAATATGACTATTACATATCAACATGAGATCTTAATGATCCATGGTTAACATGAATTAATAAGGATAATACAGTACTTGTAATAATACAAACTATAATTTAAAATCTTTATTACTGATTTTTTTATTAAGATTAGGTATACACAGCAATGTGGTGCTACCCTATTCTATATGGAATATTACACAGTGTAGATAAAAAACTAGCTATAAGTTTATCTAATACTCCCATCTCACAGGATGGTTAGACATACATGGAATCAAGGTACAAAATACCAGCCTCAATACAAAAAAAAATCAACTCTGACTAAACAACTCTTCACGATTTTCACAAGAGGTAAGCACTGAATCATGGGAACATTATATTATAATTACTCTTACCAGTTTCTACAAGACTCCTCTCAAACAATATATTTGTTTGAGAGTGTACACCGCATGTTTAGGTATACACTGCAATGTGCTGCTTCCCTATTTTGTATGAAGGACCACACAGTGTAGATAAAAAAACAGCTACAAGCTCATCCAACATCCTGACCTCACAGGATGGCCAGTCATACATGGAATCAGGAGAGAACAAAATACTTAAGGCTGATCTATTAGCCTCCACTGGTAAAATTTGGGTGCAGTACAAGAATATCTTCCAATATTCCTGAGTGTATGAAGTACTTACAGAGCTCAAAGTACCTCATACCATTTGGTATGAAGTCGCTCATAACAGGGCAATCACAGATATAGTATTGGAGAGTATGTCCTCTCAAGTAGGACTGAAAACATGTTTTTTCCACCAAGAGAGTTATAAGCCCATGGAACCGTCTACCCACTGAAGCCGTAAATGCCAAATTCCAGCCAAAAAATATCATTAAGACAATTGGCAGGCCCTTTAACAAGCCGCCGGCTTTCTGTCCTCGTCGAGGCCACTAGATAGTTAGTGGCCCTTGGGTAAATTCAGTAAATATATACAATAATTGTCAGCGAATCTTCCGAGCAACAAGGACAGCTACACAGTATCTCTTAGAATAACGTAGGTAAACAACAAATGTAACATATTTGTTTACTACAATGTCGGTGCTGGCTGTAGAAGTTGAAAAAACATAGTTTTATTTCGAAATATACTAATTTAAAAGAAAATTCGACGTAAATAGGAGGCAGTAGAGCTCCGATAAGCCAGCGCTAAATCTTCAATATGAAGAATGTTGCCTGCTCTCTGATTGGCCAAACGAAACACAGTAGTGACCTCTATCGGCATGCAGGTGAACCAGACCCAGAACCCAGAACCTTCCTAAGTGGACCTACATGAATCGCACCTAAGCATCTTCTTAGGGTACACACAGGAACCTTCGTCGCAAACCCACTTACGAAGAAATACATGGAGCTCCGTGAATCTAGGTCCCTGACTCCAGAGAGTCCCTGGCTCCTGAGAGTCCCTGGCTCCTGAGAGTCCCTGACTCCAGAGAGTCCCTGGCTTCTGAGAGCCCCTGGCTCCTGAGAGTCCCTGGCTCCTGAGAGTCCCTGACTCCAGAGAGTCCCTGGCTTCTGAGAGCCCCTAGCTCCTGAGAGTCCCTGGCTCTAGAGAGTCCCTGACTCCAGAGAGTCACTGGCTCCTGAGAATCCATGGCTCCTAAGAGTTCTGAGAGTTAAGAACAGCCCTCTCGGATCCTCGGGAACAGCCCGCTAGGAGCCTCGGGAACAGTCAGCTCGGAGCCCTGAGAACAGCCTGCTCGGAGCCCTGACAACAACCCGCTCGAAGCCCAGAGAACAGTCCGCTCGGAGCCCTGAGAACAGCCCACTTGGAGCCCTGAGAACAGCCCACTTGGACCCTGTGGAACAGCTCGCTCGAAGCCTCGGGAATAATCAGCTGGGAGCCCTAAGAACAGCCCACTCGGAGCCTGTGGAACAGCTCGCTAGGAGCCCTGAGAACATCTGGCTCGGAGCCTGTGTAACAGCTCGCTCAGAACCCTGAGAACATCCCGCTCGGAGCCTGAGGAACAGCTCGTTCGGAGCTTCGGGAACATTCCGCTCGGAACCTGGGGAACAAACCGCGCGGAACCCCGGGAACAGCCCGCTTGGAGCCCTGAGAACAGTCCGCTCAGAGGCCCAGGAACATCCAGCACGGAGCCTGGGGAACATCCAGCACGGAGCCTGGGGAACATCCAGCACGGAGCCTGGGGAACATCCAGCACGGAGCCTGGGGAACATCCAGCACGGAGCCTGGGGAACATCCAGCACGGAGCCTGGGGAACATCCAGCACGGAGCCTGGGGAACATCCAGCACGGAGCCTGGGGAACATCCAGCACGGAGCCTGGGGAACATCCAGCACGGAGCCTGGGGAACATCCAGCACGGAGCCTGGGGAACATCCAGCACGGAGCCTGGGGAACATCCAGCACGGAGCCTGGGGAACAGTCCACTCGGAGCTTGTGAAACAGCTCACTCGGAACCCTGAGAACATCCCGCTCGGAGCCCCGGGAACATCTCACTCGGAGCCTGTGGAACAGCTCGCTCGGAGCCTCGGGAACAGCCCACTCAGATCATCCCCGGGAACATTTCGCTCGGAGCCTGTGGAACAGCTCGCTCGGAGCCTCGGGAACAGCCCACTCAGATCATCCCCGGGAACATTTCGCTCGGAGCCTGTGGAACAGCTCGCTCGGAGCCTCGGGAGCATCCCACTCGGAGCCTGTCGAACAGCTCGCTGAGAGCCCCGGGAACAGCTCGCTCGGAGCCCCGGGAACAGCTCCCTCTGAGCATGTGGAACAGCCCGCTCGGAGCCTAGGGAACAGCTCGCTCGGAGCCTGGGGAACAGCTCGCTCGGAGCCTATGGAACAGCCCGCTCGGAGCCTGTGGAACAGTCCGCTCGGAGCCTGTGGAACAGTCTGCTCGGAGCCTGTGGAACTGCTTGCTCAGAGCCTCGGGAACAGACCGGTCAAAGTCTCTGAACAGCTCACTCGCAGCCTGTGGAACAGCCCGCACGGAGCCTCGGGAACAGCCCGCTCGGAGCCCTGAGAACAGCCCGCTCGTAGCCTGGGGAACAGTCAGCTCGGAGCCCTGGGAACAGCCCGCTCGGAGCCTGGAGAACAGTCAGCTCGGAGCCTCGGGAACTGTCTGCTCGGTGACCCGCAAACAGTCCGCTCGGAGCCCTGGGAACAGCCCGCTCGGAGCCTGGGGAACAGTCAGCTCGGAGCCCTGGGAACAGCCCGCTCGGAGCCTGGGGAACAGTCCACTCGGAGCCTGGGGAACAGTTGCTCGGAGCCTGGGGAACAGTCTGCTCGGTGCCCCGCAAACAGTCCGCTCGCAGCCCCGCAAACAGTCTGCTCGGAGCCTCGGGAACAGTCTGCTCGGTGCCCCGGGAACAGCCCGCTCGGAGCCCAAGGAACAGCCCGCTCGGAGCCTAGGGAACAGCCCGCTAGGCGCCTCTGCAACAGCCCACTCGGAGCCCCGGGAACAGTCCGCTCGGAGCCTCGGGAACAGTGCGCTCGGAGCCCCGGGAACAGCCCACTCAGAACCTCTGGAAAAATCCGCTCGGAGCCTGGGGAACAGCCCGTATGGAGCCTGGGGAACAGTCCGCTCGGAGCCTCGGGAACAACCCGCTCGGAGCTCCGGGAACAGCTCGCTCGGAGCCTAGGGGAACAGCCTGCACGGAGCCTAGGAGAACAGCCCACTCGGAGCCTCACATAAACATCATCACCTCGCAGCTTATTGTATTATACAACAGTTCCCTTTATTGTTGGTAATTTTCCTACCGATCATTTTAACAACCAAAACATGGCTACTGCTGTAAAATACACATGTGTATATTTAGTGAATAAGAGAACATGTGCAACATATGTGTGCAATATTGACCCAGGTTGCAGGAGCCGGCGCGTGTAATCTGGGTGTGGAGCTGCAACTTTAAAATGCGCAGGAAAAATATGTTGAGGCAATATATTGGCGGTGGACCCGCGCTCCTCTCGCTGCTGAGTGTGTTCAAGGTGTGTCTGTCTGTCTGTGTGTCTTACCTGTAAGATAATCAACTCATCCGCCTGTTAAGATAGTAGTTTTTGTAACTATCTGCACCATAGTACAGATATTGACTTACTAAATAATAAGTAGAATTTGGTAATCGTCACGTTATTGAGTCTGAAATAAATTAAGCTAAAAACTAACTTCAATATTCTAATGCTTAGTAGCACACACTATATTAGGCCTCACATGGTGTGAATTAAGCTTAGGAAGGCTATGTTAGATTAGCTTGTCTTAGCAACATAAGAACAAAACCTTTTCCAGTTTGTCCAAATTCAACAGTACAGATTACCACTTTCTAATTGCGTTGTATGTCGGTATATGTACTATGGTCCTCAACGTTACTATAAGAACCACAAAAACAGGAGGACAAGCTGAAGAAAATGTACATTTCGTTGTTAAAGATTCGCTACCTGGAATAAAAAGTCACAAGCAGCACGGGCTATAGTGAGCCCGTACCTTTCGGTCCAAGAAGGTGGTTGATAAAAACATGAATTGATGTTATTAAATGAATTAAGATCACTTGTGACTTTCTTAATAGTCCCACAAACACGCGACGGATGTCAACTACACCATTACTGGCGGCTAGGACGGAGTCTCCTTACACTACACAGGCCAAGGGAAGGGAGGAACACTCGGGAAGTGCAAGTGGTTGGGCCGTTAGTGTAGCTAGATCTTAACTGACTCGCGCATTCCTGCTGTGAGAAGTTAATGTTAGTAAGGATGTAATGATGAGGATTTAAGGCTCGTCAGAGACAAGCAACCCACTAAGTCTGCCAGTACCATCATCAACCCACTAAGTCTGCCAGTACCATCATCAACCCACTAAGTCTGCCAGTACCATCATCAACCCACTAAGTCTGCCAGTACCATCATCAACCCACTAAGTCTGCCAGTACCATCATCAACCCACTAAGTCTGCCAGTACCATCATCAACCCACTAAGTCTGCCAGTACCATCAACAACCCACTAAGTCTGCCAGTACCATCATCAACCCACTAAGTCTGCCAGTACCCTCATCAACCCACTAAGTCTGCCAGTACCATCATCAACTCACTAAGTCTGCCAGTACCATCAACAACCCACTAAGTCTGCCAGTACCATCATCAACCCACTAAGTCTGCCAGTACCATCATCAACCCACTAAGTCTGCCAGTACCATCATCAACTCACTAAGTCTGCCAGTACCATCAACAACCCACTAAGTCTGCCAGTACCATCATCAACCCACTAAGTCTGTCAGTATCATCATCAACCCACTAAGTCTGCCAGTACCATCATCAACCCACTAAGTCTGCCAGTACCCTCATCAACCCACTAAGTCTGCCAGTACCATCATCAACCCACTAAGTCTGCCAGTACCATCATCAACCCACTAAGTCTGCCAGTACCATCATCAACCCACTAAGTCTGCCAGTACCATCATCAACCCACTAAGTCTGCCAGTACCATCATCAACCCACTAAGTCTGCCAGTACCATCATCAACCCACTAAGTCTGCCAGTACCATCAACAACCCACTAAGTCTGCCAGTACCATCATCAACCCACTAAGTCTGCCAGTACCATCATCAACCCACTAAGTCTGCCAGTACTATCAACAACCCACTAAGTCTGCCAGTACCATCATCAACCCACTAAGTCTGCCAGTACCATCATCAACCCACTAAGTCTGCCAGTACCATCATCAACCCACTAAGTCTGCCAGTACCCTCATCAACCCACTAAGTCTGCCAGTACCATCATCAACTCACTAAGTCTGCCAGTACCATCAACAACCCACTAAGTCTGCCAGTACCATCATCAACCCACTAAGTCTGCCAGTACCATCATCAACCCACTAAGTCTGCCAGTACCATCATCAACTCACTAAGTCTGCCAGTACCATCAACAACCCACTAAGTCTGCCAGTACCATCATCAACCCACTAAGTCTGTCAGTATCATCATCAACCCACTAAGTCTGCCAGTACCATCATCAACCCACTAAGTCTGCCAGTACCCTCATCAACCCACTAAGTCTGCCAGTACCATCATCAACCCACTAAGTCTGCCAGTACCATCATCAACCCACTAAGTCTGCCAGTACCATCATCAACCCACTAAGTCTGCCAGTACCATCATCAACCCACTAAGTCTGCCAGTACCATCATCAACCCACTAAGTCTGCCAGTACCATCATCAACCCACTAAGTCTGCCAGTACCATCAACAACCCACTAAGTCTGCCAGTACCATCATCAACCCACTAAGTCTGCCAGTACCATCATCAACCCACTAAGTCTGCCAGTACTATCAACAACCCACTAAGTCTGCCAGTACCATCATCAACCCACTAAGTCTGCCAGTACCATCATCAACCCACTAAGTCTGCCTTAGTGGGTTGTAAATGATCAAAAGGCCATTTTCAGAAAATAGTCATATAAATTTTGTTAAGGAAAATTGAATTCTTAGCCATGACCTTTATATCCATTTACGGCTCTTTTATCAGTAAAAGACCTAAAGTATTCAGAGACCAGTTGAAGATCCAAATTTTTTAAAGACTATTTTTAGTCCAAAATATTGTCAGAGACCAGTTTAAGCCCAAATTTTGACAGAGACCTTTTTAAGACAAAAGTTATGACATAGTCCAGTTAAAGACCGAAATTAGTCAGAGACCACTTGAAGACCGAATAATTACAGTGACCATTTTTAAACCAAAATATTGTCAGAGACCATTTTAAACCGGAAATATTCAGAGTCCAGTTAAAGACAGAAATTAATCAAAGTCCAGTTTGAGATAAAATTGGACAGAGTCCAGTTTAATACCAAAATGTGACAGAGGCCGCATTTATAAGTGCATATTTACTACTAATAGCCCAATTTTAGCCCAATTTAAAACAGTCATATTTCAGAAGTAGCAAGAAAAGAAAATCTTTGTACTGAGTTCTAGCTCCTAAGCCCCGCCTGAGTTCCCTCTCGTATCTTCTTTAGTATCTAACCAAATCTCCTTAGATTTAAAGCATAGTTATTTCTGGTGTAGTAAATAAGATAAGTACAGTTAGTGAGTTTCAATTCTTGTCCTCCTCCTTATCAATTTCCCTGAAATTTAAAACTGCTGTATTTCAGACGTTACCCAATACAAAAATTCAGTTACCGAGCTCCATCTCCCGTCCTCCACCTTAGTTCCTGCTCACAACTATACTATTATCCATCAACTTCCCTGAAATTTAAAGCAGTCATACCTCTAAGTAAAAAAGCACAGTTACCCGAGTTTCAGCTCTTGTCCTCCTCCTTAGATGACTCCTCAAAATTCACTAATATCAGTCAAATGTTCCTAAAATTTAAAACATTCATATTTCAGACGTAGTAAATAAAATCAAAGCAGGTACCGAGCGCCAACTCCCGTCCTTCACTTTAGTTCAATATTCATCAAACTCAGTATTTCAGATCAAGACCCGCTGTAGCCTATCACCTTATCAAGGTAAACATATCCTCTCCTTCAATGTCCTTTGTTTACTCATCTATGTAAATAATCATTCACAAGGTAATAATAATTACACGGTCATATCACACCTTATCTCTCCCGCCCACCTTCCTCCATGTCCCCAGACCCGCCCGCTCTCTTATCTCCCTCCCTCATCCCGTACCTTCCTCCCTTCCCTTACCTCCCCCAACTCACTTTAGCCCTTATCTTTCCCTTTCTCTCCCCCTACTCCGCCCTTCATCTCGCCCATTCCTCCAACTCCCCCGTCCCCAGATTCATTCACAACTCTGCGCCCTCAATAATATGAAATACAGCTATTACCAATAATCTTACCGTATTTGTATATTCTCTCCATATTCACTGCATTCTTCACATTATCTTCCATGTTTTATGTGTTCTTTTTCAGTCTCCAAGTTCTCTGCAAGTTCAAACCATATTTTACACCTGTTTCTCCATATTCTCCATTTTCTACCAATGTTCACAGCATGTTCTTTGTGCTCTTTGCATTCTCTTACATGTTTTCTGTGTTCTTTGTCATATTCTCCATGTTCTCAGAATAATTTTCACAACACTGTTCTTAAACAAATCCTCAATTTATAAGTACCTGCCTCAATTTATAAGTACCTGCCCGAAAAGCTTTGCGTAATAGTGGCTTTAGGCATTGTATGCACTAGCTCTATCTATAAATCCATCAATGTTTGTATCTCACCTTGTATGTATGTACTTTACTTGAATAAACATTTGATTTGATTTGATTTGAAGTAACAAATTTACCCAGGCATTTTGTTCTAATTTCTTAACTAAAATATTCGTCAATCAACTGAAAATATACACGGTCTTCATCTTATCTTGTCTTTTTGTTACTAAAATTATTCGTCGTTCAACAAAAAATAGTCACATTCATCATTTCTTAACTAAAAGTATTCGTCGATCAACTAAAAATAGTCAAGTGAAGTTCTTTCAACACTTTCTTATCAACCATTATGCCTCATTCAACTATAAAAATAGGCAAGCACATCATCTTTACATCCTTTCTCAACTAAAATAACTCTTCCCCCTTAACTAAAAATAGTCAAATGTAACTTCTTTAAACACTTTTGTAACTAACAGTATACTTCATGGAGAAAGACAAATAGTCAAAGACACTCTTCGAGACATCAATAATAAGCTAAAAGACCCTAAGAATACAATTCACGCTATCAAAAGTTATTCTCAGAGTCATCAAAGGTAATCTCAAACTCACCTTCGTTCATCAAATAAACTGTATAAGACATTTTCTTGCATAAAAGTTGTTCTTTAACTCTCCTTCGTTCATCAAAGCTGTTCTCTAAGACATCAAGTTGTTCTCTAAGACATCAAGTTGTTCTCTAAGACATCAAAGTTGCTCTCTAAGACATCTTCAAGCAATAAATAACACTCCCAAATGTAACAAACGTTGTTCTTCATTCAATAAGTAAAATAGTTATCTTTTATGCAGTAATAGCTTTAAGTAACACAGTTTCACTAAGACATTTAGTTAAACGTATTTAGTATATCACAAAACACCAAACGTTTTATGTAACTAGTTCAACTTTTTATATCAAACTTACACTTCTGTTAATAATTATTCTGTTAAAATATATTTTCTTAGCCACTTTACCTTAAAACTGTTCTCTGGACACCACTGCATAACCCTACCTAACCTAACTTACCTGTACTAGCCTACCCTAATGCAACTTATCATAACTTATCTACCTATCTCAACTTGCAAGTACATACCTAACCTTACTAACCTAACCTAACCTATTCCACTGTAACTTTCCTGGTCAAACTTACCTAACCTCTCCTAACGGATTGAACATACCATAACTTAAGTTACATAACCTAACTTACCCTAATCTTACTAACTTAATTTAACTTACCTAGCCTAACCTAGCCTAACGTACATAACATAACATAACCTAGCTAAACTTAACTTACATAACCTAACCTATCCTAACCTTACTAACTTAATGTAACTTACCTAACCTAACTTTACTAGCTTACCTAGTAACTTACCTAGTCCAACTTACCTATTCTTCCCTATCTGAGCTAACTTACCCATCCTGACCTAACCACCATACATAGCTTACTAATTTAACTTACATAACATAACTTAACTAATCTACCCTTCCTACCTAACCTCCTCCACCTTATGTAACTTACCTAACATAACTTACCCAAACTTACATAACCTAACTTACCTAGTCCAACTTACCAATTCCAACCAATCTGAGCTAACTTACCCAACCTGACTTAGCTAACTTACTTAACTTAACATACCTAATGTAACTTACTCTCCTAATTTACCTGTAGTAACAAATCCTAATGTAACTTTTAGTAACATAACTGACTAGCTCAACTTACGTAACGTAACCTAACTTATGTAACGTAACTTAACTTATCTACCCTCACCTTCCTAACCTCCCTCCACCTAACCTTTACTTAGCTTATATTCTCTAATTCTTTTCAATTAATTTATAGTAAGTCCACTTATGACATCTAGTCTTTACAAACTTTCTTAATACATTTATCAAAAGTCTTCTCATTCATCTCTCTTATCTTTGATTCCCAAGCATAGAGTTTATTTATTCAATAACCTATGTTAAGTTTTATAGTTTTCCACCAATTAACTCAGTTCTCAAATTGGAGCTTTATGCATTTCATGTGTTATTTGTTAAAGACGGCTGTTTATGCATTTTAGGGGAATCGTTAAATATAGGCATCTGTTCGTTTCAAGGAGTTAATTTATCAAATGGTCATTTATGCATTACAAAGGCTATTTATTAAAGACAGGGTGTTTATTCATGTCAGGGAAATCGCGTTGAAAAAACATTGCATGTTTTCTCTTCTTGCTTCTGTGATGGTTCGGGGTCTTGAAGTGGGTAGAATGTAATTATGTGTTAATTGTCTGTTCATTGCTGGTGATGACTTTTTGATGTGAAGTGCCTCGCTGATGTCGAGTCTCCTGTTGTCGCTGTATCAATCGATAATTTCTATGTTGCTTGTTAAGATTTCTCTGGTGATGGTCTGGTTGTGAGAGGAGATTATATGTTACTTGATGGAGCCCTGTTGTTTGTTCATTGATAATCGCCTAGAAAGAGACGGTGTTGTGTCTTGCCTAGATACTGAGATCTTTGGGTCTGACAGTCCCCAGGTTCCCAAGTGGGCATTTGAAGGCATAGACGACGTTGGTTTCCTTCAAGGCATTCTGTTTGGTGTCTAGAGAGTTCTTCATGAATAGGTTGGCAGTTGTCTTCAATCCTCTCGTTCATCCTCTTCAGGTCAGTGATCTTCTTACCAAGGACCTCATCGATGGCATTCCCTCCAAGAGGAGCACCTAGGAGTGTGCTGTCTTCAGGGTTGGTTGTATGAATATCAGGCAAAACATTCTTTATTTGCTTTATTATGTGCTGGCTGGTGGAGGTTATTTCGCACTTGGAAGAGTTCAGGGTGAGGCCTAGACTTGCTTCTTGCTCCTGAATTATTCGTATGTCGTCCAAGAGTGAGGCTGGGGAGCCGGCTAGAATACCATCGTCCAAAAACCAAATGTTGAGCTCACTGGACAGGTTATCGGTGACTTCCTTAATGACTAGGCAGAAAAGAAAAGGAGCAAGGGGGTCACCCTGTTGGACACCTTCTTGTGATTCAATTTCATGTTCCCCAAAAAGCAGAGTTAGATTCTTGCTGTAGCATGAGTTTACAAACGGGTAGAGGGAAGAAAAAAGGCGATGAACAGCACTGAGTACTGCATCCCTTCTAACCAGATTGAAAGCATTTTTGAAGTCCAGTTTTATCAGGGCTTTTTCATCCGTAATGTTGGCAATGTAGGCTCTAGCTGCATGAGCCGCTGCCTCACACCCTTGGGGAATGCCAAACCCAAGCTGTTTTGGCTTCAGCATGTCGGCTGCTGCCTGACTGACTGCTCTAGCTGCAGCCTTAGCGACGAGACGCCGGAGTGAATTGCCCACAGCTATCGGTCTGATTCCTCCATCTTTTTTCCTCAGGGCACAGAGGGTAGCGCCAAAAAAGAGAGGCCGTATGATCTCTGGTATGTTGCCAGCTACACATGTGTTGGAGAATCTAGTTAGTTCCGCCAGGAAGCCCTGTGCAATGTCTCCCAGTGAAGGGTTGAGCATTTGTTTGATGTGGTTGGGTCTTAGTCCTGTGAACCCACCTGCTGATCCTGGTGGGAAGGATAAAGCTGCTTTATGCACCATGGATTCGAGCACACACAGGGGTTCTGCTCTGATGACACCAACTAGGGGAACACTGTCATCACGAGGAGCTCTGAGTGGATGTTTTTCTCTCAGGGCTTATGCTTTATCGGCATCCCTGGTGGCAACTGTGTCTTCACTGGTGATGATTCTGATTGCCCATATTGTATTGCTTTCTTCTATTTTCTTGCTGACTGTTGCTCTGATTTTGGTTGCCTCTTGTATTTTAATATTTTTTCAGCTTTGTCTTGTGCTTGACAAGGTACGGGCTCCATGCTGGGGCCGCATACGTCTTACATATGTGATATACAATAATCTGAATGATTCCTTACACAAGTTCTGATGTTAGCCAGCCTCGCATATGCCGCAGACGTAATTCTTTTACGTAATTTTATTTACGATCTTTCTCTCAATCCGTTTTATGAAGTACTTCATCTCCTACTCTGTATCCTGTGTCTGGCCTCCAGATTCCACCGCCTAATTTCATTACTTTGCATTTACTCGGGTTGAACTTTAGCAGCCATTTGTTGAACCATTCATTCAGTCTGTCTAGGTCATCTTGTAGCCTCCTACTATCATCCTCTGTTTCAATCCTCCTCATATTTTTTGCATCGTCAACAAACATTGAAAGAAACGAGTTTATACCTTCTGGGAGATCATTTACATATATCAGAAACAGTATAGGTCCAAGGACTGACCCCTGCGGGAATCCACTTGTGATGTCTCGCAAATCTGAGACCTCACCCCTCCAAGTGACTCGCTGTCTTCTGTTGTTTAGGTACTCCCTTATCTAATGGAGTACCTTCCTTTTCACCCCAACCTGCATCTCCAGCTTTTTCTGTGTGTGTATTCACCTATTTGTACTTGCGTGGGTTGAGCTCTGGCTCTTTGGTCCCACCTCTCAACTGTTAATCAACTGGTGTACAGGTTCCTGAGCCTACTGGTTCTCTATCATATCTACAGTTGAAACTGTGTATGGAGGTAACCTCTACCACATCACTGCCTAATGCATTCCATTTGTCAACCACTCTGACACTAAAAAATTCTTTCTAATATCTCTGTGCAGGCTCATTTGGGCACTCAATTTCCATTTGTGTCCACTAGTACCTGTGTCCCTTGTATTAAATAGCCTTTCTTTATCTATTCTGTCAATTCCTCTGAGAATCTTGTACGTGGTGATCATGTCCCCCCTAACTCTTCTGGCTTCTAGCGACGTGAGGTTTAATTCCCGTAGTCTCTCCTCGTAGCTCATACCTCTCAGCTCGGGTACTAGTCTGGTGGCAAAGCTTTGAACTTTTTCCAGTTTCGTCTTATGCTTGAATAGATATGGACTCCATGCTTGGGCTGCATACTCCAGGATTGGTCTGACGTAGGTGGTATACAAAGTTTTGAATGATCCCTTGCACAAGTATCTAAATGTCGTTCTTATGTTAGGTAACCTGGCATATGCTGCTGATGTTATCCCCTTGATATGGGCTTGAGGGAACAGGTCTGGTGTGTTATCAACCCCAGGTCTTTCTCTCTCTGGCTCTTGAAGAATTTCATCTCCCAAATGAAACCTTGTAACTGGCCTCCTGCTCCCTACACCTTTCTTCATTACATTACATTTGCTTGGATTAAACTCTAACAACCATTTGTTTGACCATTCCTTTACTTTGTCTAGGTTCTCTTGAAACCTCAAGCAGTCCTCCTGTGTATTAATCCTTCTCATAATTTTGGTATCGTCAACAAACATTGAGAGGAATGAGTCTATACCCTCCGGGAGATCGTTTACGGATATCATAAACATGATAGGGCCGAGTACAGAGCCCTATGGGACTCCACTGGTGACTTCACGCCAATCTGAGGTCTCACCCCTTACTGTAACTCTTTGCTTCCTATTGCTTAGGTACTCTCTTATCCTCTGGAGCACTTTACCTGTTACTCCTGCCTGTCTCTCCAGCTTATGTGCCAGCCTCTTATGGGGGACTATGCCAAAGGCTTTCCGAAAATCCCAAAAAATTCACTACGCCCAGCCTTCTCTTTCTCGCTTAATCTTTGTCACCTGATCGTAGAATTCTATTAAGCCAGTAAGGCAAGATTTACCCTCCCTAATTCCATGTTGGCGATTTGTCATGAAGTCCCTTCTCTCCAGATGTGTTACTAGATTTTTTCTCACGATCTTCTCCATCACTTTGCATGGCATACAAGTTAAGGACACTGGCCTGTAGTTCAGTGCATCCTGTCTGTCACCCTTTTTGTATATTGGGACCACATTAGCCGCCTTCCATATTTCTGGTACGTCTCACGTCTCCAGTGACCTACTATACACTATGGAGAGTGGCAAGCAGAGTGCCTCTGCACACTCTTTCAATATAAATGGTGAGATCCTGTCTGGAACAATAGCCTTTCTCACATCCAGATCCATCAGGTGTCTCTTGACATCATCTCTCGTGATTTCGAACCCTTCCAAGGCCGCCTGGTTTACTGACCCCCTCTCTTAGCACAGTGACCTCACCATGTTCTATTGTGAAGACCTCCTGGAACCTCTTGTTAAGTTCATCACACACCTCTTTGTCATTCTGTGTATACCTGTCCTCACCTGTTCTAAGTTTCATTACTTGTTCTTTCACTGTTGTTTTACTCCTGATGTAACTGTCGAGTACGTAGCTTTTGATCGGTCTTGGCTTTGCTTGCTATATCATTTTCATAATTTTTCTCTGCTTCTCTTCTCACACTAACATACTCATTCATGGTTCTCTGGTATCTCTCTCTGCTTATTGGTGTTCTATTATTTTGGAAGTTACTCCACGCCCTTTTGTTCTGTCTCATGCTTCCATACATGCCCTGTTAATCCATGGAATTTTTCTTTTGCTTCTCAGATTTATCCCTTTGGGCCGGGATAAACTTTTTTACAGCCTCCTGACATTTTTGGGTGACATAGTCCATCATACCCTGTACAGACATAGCTCTGAGGTCTGTGTCCCATGGTATATCCCTTAGGAAACTTCTCCTCTCCTCATAATTCCTCTTTCAGTATGCCAGCCTTTTGATTTCTAGTTCATTTTTGAGGGGAGATAAGTCCTAGCTCTAGCAAGTACTCAAAAATCATTACACTGTGATAATTCATTCCCAAGGGGACTTCCATCTTAACTTCACTTATATCCCACTCATTGAGGGGTAAATATCAGATCAAGCATAGCTGGTTCATCTTCTCCTTTCATTCTTCTCGATCCCTTGATGTGTTGGCTAAGAAAGTTTCTTGTGGCCACGTCCAGCAGCTTAGCTCTCTATGTATCTGGTCCTCCATCCGGGCCTCTGTACTCCCAATCTATCTTACCATGGTTGAAGTCCCCTATAATTAGTAGTCCAGATCCATTCCTACTAGCGAGACGCTGTTCTCTCTATTATGTTAATGGTGGCCATGTTGTTTCTGTCATATTCCTGCCTGGTCTTCTGTCATTTGGTGGGGGAGTTATATATGACTGCGACTATAATTTTTTGTTCTCTAGTTGTTATGGTAACTGTTTGTAGTCACTGAAACCTTCGCAGCCCTGAATGACCATCTCATCAAAATCCCGGCCTTTTCTTACCAGCAGAGCTACACCAACACCTCCTCTTCCTTCTCTCTCTTTCCTCACAACACAGTAGTCCTGTGGAAACACTGCATTTGTTATGGTTTTCGTTAGCTTTGTTTTTGTGAGTGTTATTATGTCTGTGTTTGTGTGTGTGTGTGTGTGTGTGTGTGTGTGTGTGTGTGTGTGTGTGTGTGTGTGTGTGTGTATGTGTGTGTACTCACCTAGTTGTACTCACCTAGTTGTGCTTGCGGGGGTTGAGCTCTAGCTCTTTGGTCCCGCCTCTCAACCGTCAATCAACAGGTGTACAGGTTCCTGAGCCTATTGGGCTCTATCATATCTACACTTGAAACTGTGTATGGAGTCAGCCTCCACCACATTGCTTCCTAAAGCATTCCATTTGTCAACCACTCTGACACTAAAAAAGTTCTTTCTAATATCTCTGTGGCTCATTTGGGCACTCAGTTTCCACCTGTGTCCCCAAGTGCGTGTTCCCCTTGTGTTAAATAAACTGTCTTTATCTACCCTATCAATTCCCTTCAGAATCTTGAATGTGGTGATCATGTCCCCCCTAACTCTTCTGTCTTCCAGCGAAGTGAGGTTTAATTCCCTTAGTCTCTCCTCGTAGCTCATACCTCTCAGCTCGGGTACTAGTCTGGTGGCAAACCTTTGAACCTTTTCCAGTTTAGCCTTATCCTTGACGTATATAGAACCCTGTGTGTTTCTGAGGGCATGATTGTGTTCGTGTGAAAGAGCATCTGTTTTCTCATGTGTGCACAAAAAGAAAGAACGCTCAAACTTCAGAATTATCCAATTTGGTCGCACGTTCCCACCCGACGCCAACCTTTCCTCAATACCAGCCCGACGCGGCTCGCTCAAGAAAATTGTGCATTTTAAGATGAGATGATCTGTAAATTGTGGCTCTTCAGGGAGACGATATTCCTCCACTATACCTCGTTTCTTTCACGGCTTCTGCGCCAATATTGCGACGGTTGGGCAAATTTTTGCTTATATGGAAACTGACTGACGTGAATTTTTACTTACTCATACATTACTGATTGTAAACATATTTGTATGGAAATATTACTGATTGTACATTTAACTTGACTGAAAATATGAAGTACCGGAAACGAGACTAAATGGAAGCATGACTGGCCAAAGATATGTGTGAATGGCAGCATGACTGGCCGAAGATATGTGTGAATGGAAGCATGACTGGCCGAAGATATGTGTGAATGGCAGCATGACTGGCCGAAGATATGTGTGAATGGAAGCAGTGAAACTGGTTTCAGCATGGTTAATGGTGTACCAGAATATTGTTAACTATTTGTATTTGCAAAAGTGAACTATCAAGAACAAAATATTACACTAATGCATCGAAGACTAGAGAACAGTAAACAACGACAGGTAGAAATGCAAAATAAACCAGTGATAACATTCTTTGGCTCGGGTGTTATGTTAGAGACATAACACCAGTGTTCGTCTGATGTAACGAATGGTTCATTGTGATGGGTATCATTGACTGTCAACTGAACATACAAACTGTGGAAATAAATTCCACTGTTTACAAATCAAGAGAATTTATATCATCGCTGCAAGTGCTCACGAGGACCAGGAGGAGTTCCTTTAAGAGCAACTTTCTACAGCTTTGGTAATGGACATATGAGTAATTTGTCGAAGCTGTCTTCACTGATGTAATCAACCTACATAAGTCGAAATAATTAGTTTGCAATATTCACTAAGGTGAAAGTGTTTTGCCCATACATTTTTTTTAAAGGAGGCTAAAATTATGATTGTATGTGATTTGTTGACCGTAATTTTAATAATTGTGCTGTAGGATAAAAACAATGTTTTACTGATTTATTCAAATTTGAAACATTAATTAATGACGCACATTCCCCTCACGATATCAAGACCACAGAGGAACACGTCACGACCCCTGAGGAGCCACTCACGACCCCTCTGTCCCTATGTCATCTGCTCCTCTAGTCGTTGAATGATCACAGTCAATGATCCACGGGACACTGCAATTGGAGAATGTTGAGCATTTAGTCTGTGCTAAATTGGAAAAGGCTGATGATAATATAATATATGTTTCATCAGGAGTGGCAGGGCATATTTTTGTGTACGTTATCTTTTTTTTTTTTTTTTTTTTTTGAGATATATACAAGAGTTGTTACATTCTTGTACAGCCACTAGTACGCGTTGCGTTTCGGGCAAGCCCTTAATCCTATGGTCCCTGGAATACGATCCCCCGCCGCGAAGAATCGTTTTTTTATCCAAGTACACATTTTACTGTTGCGTTAAACAGAGGCTACAGTTAAGGAATTGCGCCCAGTAAATCCTCCCCGGCCAGGATACGAACCCATGACATAGCGCTCGCGGAACGCCAGGCGAGTGTCTTACCACTACACCACGGAGACTGCTATCTGGAAGACTTATCTGGAAGGTTTAGGAGCATATCATAGTGTTCGTTAACTAGGAGATAGAGGAGCATATTATAGTATACGTTTTCTGGAAATGGCAAAGAATATCATAGTGAATGTTATCTGGGAGGTGAAGAAGCATATCATAGTCTGCGTTATCAGGAAGATTGAAGAGCATATCATATTGTTTGTTAACTTTTTGTGTATTGGTAACTTTTTCGAAAATATTCAAATCATGATAACATTGTGTTGTTGCGAGTAGTTCAATGTAAGGTTCTGTGTTGCAATAATTGCATTGAGTTGTGAGTAACTGCGCCTGTAGAGTGTTGTCAGGCTCTGCAATATTTACCCAGACTGTAAACTGCTGCAGGCGTTCTGTTAATGGATTTACAACGGTTTCCAGCTCAGTAATTGTTATTCAATGTGCTGAAAGTGCGGACTGTGGAGATAATATGTATTTCCTGGAAGCTCTCTTATGTTTCTCTAGAGGCGACTTTACTCAAGAGTGTTTCTATATTTAGTCTCTATATCTTACCAGATTATCCATTTGTTGCGTCTATAACTTTCTCTTATTTTGGTGTGTCTCTTGAAATTATGTTTTGTCCATTTTTGAACTATTTGTCATATTTAAAAGGTTTGTATAAAAAACTTACTTTAGCGTTTACCAACAATATTCCTTTACGGGACAGAACGTCCTCGTGAGTATCTCACAGTTTGTGGAAGGACGTTCCTGGCACATCATTTTAAAATAAATATTTACGTATAAAATTGTTTTCGCTATCGTCTATTTACTTGATTTTTTTTTTTAATTTAATTATTTTCACATACCATTTGGGTAGGTCATTCCTAGCATATTTCTATGAATATAGAACGTTATCACTACTACGCAAATGTAATTTAACTTTCCATTTGAGTGTTAGACATATGATATCAATGTATTGGCTTAGATTTTTGGCTGATTTACTATAATGGTATAGTATGATGATATAGTCTCTCATCAGTTTTTTCTACAGTCTTTCCTTTGTTTTTACCTCACTGTAGTGTATTATTGTTGTATATTTACCTCACTGTAGTGTATTATTGTTGTATATTTACCTCACTGTAGTGTATTATTGTTGTATATTTACCTCACTGTAGTGTATTATTGTTGTATGTTTACCTCACTGTAGTGTATTATTGTTGTATATTTACCTCACTGTAGTGTATTATTGTTGTATATTTACCTCATTGTATAGTGTATTATTGTTGTATATTTACCTCACTGTAGTGTATTATTGTTGTATATTTACCTCACTGTAGTATACTATTGCTGTATATTTACCTCACTGTAGTGTATTATTGTTGTATATTTACCTCACTGTAGTGTAGTATTGTTGTATATTTACCTCACTGTAGTGTAGTATTGTTGTATATTTACCTCACTGTCATGTATTGTTGAATGAATGGATCAATCTTTAGGTCATGGCCCCGGACTGGTAATATTAATTCTGTGTATTATTTGATGTCTGTATATTAACGAGGTAATGTTATAGGAAGTTGTATGACGATCCGGCTTATAAATAGTCAAAGGCTTTTATTTGTTATTCATTGGAAATCATCTAAGTTTATTGTCTTGTTCTCCGTATTTCCGCCTTCTCAGATAATGTGCATGTATGTACTGGAGGTGAAAGGTTCAGCAGTAGGCCAGGGGGCTTTACCCATTAGCAGAGAAAAGGTTGGAACAGAAGGAGGGAAGTGGCTGAGGTTTGATGGTATCTTTAACATTTGAAACTTTTAGGTCTAAAGGCGAATTTATATGACTATCACATGTTTATAGTTTGTTTCTATTTATGGAATGAAGATTTTGATAACTGACTGTCGTGGTGTTTATAATGTCTAATTGAATAGCTTTCCTAATGTTGACCAGACCACACACTAGAAAGTGAAGGGACGACGACGTTTCGGTCCATCCTGGACCATTCTCACGTCAACGATTGACTTGAGAATGGTCCATGACGGACCGAAACGTCGTCGTCCCTTCACTTTCTAGTGTGTGGTCTGGTCAACATATTTCAGCCACGTTATTGTGACTCATCGTCAGCTTTCCTAACGTCTTTAACTGGTTCGTCACTTCACAGGGACCTAAGATGGGCGGGAGCCTCTGTAGGAATGGTGAGCAACAGGGCGTGAGATGCTGAGAATTGTTTCATTACATTTAATATTTGTTGGGAATAATATAACAATTATTGTAAGATGATGTTATCAGCTAAAGGAAGTACCTGACTGAGTTTCAGCCGAAGAATTCAGTTGCAAAGATGCAGGAAATATGAAAATCTTTTGCTCAGTAAATTAGATCATTGAATATCAGTCTCCATCTTACAGCAGTTATTATTTGCAGATTGATTCGTCAAAATAAAAAACTAATTTATAAAAAGCTTATTTAAAGTAAAAATTGTTCCCTGATGAGGTAAAATTTCACTCACCAGGGAAATAGGAGCCTAGTACTCGTGACCTCCAGAATGAGAGAAGAGTGCTCTACCGACTGAGCTATGAGCTAACCAGGATAAGGAAGGATTTGAAAGGTGTCAAACCGCTGCCCAAAATGAAACTTCAAGTATTTCCTGGGCTGCACGGTGTTGTGGTTGACAATTTATGACTCAAGCGTGGATAATTCTTCTGTGCTCAAGTGGCAGATGTGGAAGTTGTGTGAGAGGAGGTGAGGGGATATAAGGGTTATCAAACATAAGGAAAGGAAGAGGGGGAGTAATGGGGAAGGACAACACCGGGTAAGGCGGAGGCGGGGAGAACTCTGGAGAGGTGTTATGATGTGCTGTCTGGTGAGGTCTGGGTCTGAGCGTAGGCAAGGTAGGGAAGTCGTTACTCTGTATATATAAGGTGGGTCTTTTTTCTCATATGAGTATGGCTTCCAGTATTTGTGGTCTTCTCTGGTCAGTGGAGGATGCCAGGATTGTTAGAGCACATGAGCACAAGAGCACGTGAGCACAAGAGCACGTGAGCACAAGAGCACGTGAGCACAAGGGCACGTGAGCACAAGGGCCAGCAGCCTCAGCCAGATGAGGCCTCAGCCACACACGTGTGTGTCATACAAACTCACAACTTTTTCCCAAACTTGTTTTACTGCCTCACATAATACGTGAGTGTGACGAGCACTGAAGACCAGTGCCTGGTCGACCACCAGACTGTAGACCAGTGCCTGGTCGACCACCAGACTGTAGTCCAGTGCCTGGTCGACCACCAGACTGTAGACTAGTGCCTGGTCTTACCACCAGACTGTAGTCCAGTGCCTGGTCGACCACGAGACTGTAGACCAGTGCCTGGTCTTACCACCAGACTGTAGTCCAGTGCCTGGTCGACCTCCAGACTGTAGACCAGTGCCTGGTCTTACCACCAGACTGTAGTCCAGTGCCTGGTCGACCACCAGACTGTAGTTCAGTGCCTGGTCGACCACCAGACTGTAGACCAGTGCCTGGTCGACCACCAGACTGTAGACCAGTGCATGGTTAACCACCAGTCTGTAGTTCAGTGCCTGGTCGTCCACCAGACTGTAGACCAGTGCCTGGTCTACCACCGGACTGTAGTTTAGTGCCTGGTCGACCACCAGACTATAGAGCATTGCCTGGTCGACCACAAGACTGTAGTTTAGTGCCTAGTCGAACACCAGACTGTAGAGCATTGCCTGGTCGACCACGAGACTGTAGTTCAGTGCCTGGTCGACCAACAGGTTGTAAACCAGTGCCTGGTCGACCAAAAGACTGTAGACCACGGAGTGGTCGACCACCAGACTGTAGACCAGTGCCTGGTCGACCACCAGACTGTAGACCAGTGCCTGGTCGACCACCAGACTGTAGTTTAGTGCCTGGTCGAAAACCAGTCTGTAAACCAGTACCTGGTCGACCACCAGACTGTAGTCCAGTGCCTGGTCGACCACCAGACTGTAGACCAGTGTCTGGTCGACCACCAGACTGTAGTTTAGTGCCTGGTCGACAACCAGTCTGTAAACCAGTACCTGGTCGACCACCAGACTGTAGTCCAGTGCCTGGTCGACCACCAGACTGTATTCCAGTGCCTGGTCGACCACCAGACTGTAGTCCAGTGCCTGGTCGACCACGAGACTGTAGTTCAGTGCCTGATCGACCACCAGACTGTAGACCAGTTCCTGGTCGACCGCCAGACTGTAGACCAGTGCCTGGTCGACCACCAGACTGTAGACCAGTGCATAGTTGACCACCAGACTGTAGACCAGTGCCTGGTCGACCACCAGACTGTAGACCAGTGCCTGGTCGACCACCAGACTGCAGGCAAGTGCCTGGTCGACCACCAGGTTGTAGACCAGTGCCTGGTCGACCACCAGACTGTAAACCAGTGCCTGGTCGACTACCAGACTTTAGACCAGTGCCTGGTCGACCACCAGACTGTAAACCAGTGCCTGGTCGACTACCAGACTGTAGACCAGTGCCTGGTCGACCATCATACTTTAGACCAGTGCCTGATCGACCACCAGACTGTAGATCAGTGCCTGGTCGACAACCAGACTGTAGACCAGTGCCTGGTCGACCACCAGACTGTAGACCAGTGCCTGGTCGATCATCAGACTGTAGTTCAGTGCCTGGTCGACCACGATACTGTAGTTCAGTGTCTTGTCCAGTGCGTGGTCGACCACCAGACTGTAGGTCAGTGCCAGGTCGACCACCAGACTGTATGTCTGTGTTTGGTCGACCACCAGACTGTAGACCAGTGCCTGGTCGACCACCAGACTGTAGTTCAGTGCCTGATCGACAACCAGACTGTAGTTAAGTGCCCGGTCGACCAACAGATTGTAGACTAGTGCCTGGTCGACCACCAGACTGTAGTTCCGTGCCTGGTCGACATCGTTACTGTAGTCGACCACATGGGCCTGGTCGACACCTGACTGTAGTTCAGTGCCTGGTCGACACCAGACTATAGTCGACTACCAGACAGTTGTCGACCACATGTGCCTGGTCGACCACATTTGCCTGGTCGATCACGTGACTGTAGTCGACCACATGTGCCTGGTCGACCACCAGACTGTAGTCGAACACATGTGCCTGGTCGACCACATGTGCCTGGTCGACCACCAGACTCTTGTCGACCACATGTGCCTGGTCGACCACATGTGCCTGGTCGACCACCAGACTTTTTTCGACCACATGTGCCTGGTCGATCACGAGCTCTGCCTAAATCCTTAATGTATTGTTCCTTTATCTGGTGTTTTGTTTTCTTCTCTGAGATTTGAGTATTTTAGAGTTTAAAGATTTCTTTCTTTCTTGGGTTTTGTCTTACTCTTAGATTAATGAGTATTTAAGGAGGTTAAGGAGTATTACCATGCTGTTTGCTGTTTTAGAATTAGCTACTCAGAACAAATTGTCCATGTGGCACGGGATATAGTGAGCCAGTAACTGTGTTCGGTTATTCGCAATAACCTTGTTACTGTGATATTTTGGTCAAAATTGTTAATGGAGGTTGGGTTTCCACCTTTTCTCCCGTTTAATTTTCGCTTTTGTTTTAGCGAACTGGTTTTAGTCTTGTTTAAATGTCATTATCTTGGTGGTGGATATAGATACACAGTGTTCACTAGTGTGTCCCATTCTTCAACTCCTTTTCTAATTATTGTAGTTGCTGTGGAATTTGCATCTAGTGCACCTTCTGTCATTGGATTAATGTGGAGTTTGATGCGCAGGGCTTCAACAGCTTCACATTCCAGTAAGTAGTGCAATAGTGGCGCCTCTGCTTCTGTTCCACAGATATGACACTCTTTAACTATTGGGTTCATTACCTCCCAGCAGCACTTGTAACCAAGTCCGAGTCTGTGTATGGCTACTGTAATGTCTCTGGATATCCTTTTGCCAGGCTTGAAAGAGGAGTACTCAGTGGCTTGTTCGTACCATATCGCAGTGGATCTTCCTTCCGCTACTTTGGCTCTGTGGCGACTTTTGATAGTTGGGAGTATTTTCTTCTTGATTTGCTCCTTAATCTATGAAAAACTTGGAGGTATTTGAACCTGTACAACAGGTAGAGCAGTGGCAGTTTTTGCTAGTGAGTCTGCCTATTCATTACCATCTGTGCCAATGTGACTTGGTATCCAGTTTAGGGTAATTAACAGCCCTAGATTATGTGGTTCTTTTCCTATATGTTTGATTTCTGTGAGGAGTTGTATATTATCTCTGTGCTGACTGGATAACAATGCCTGGAGCGAAGATTTAGAGTCGATATAAATGATGACATCATGTAAATTATTCTCAATTGTATAACTTATGGCCTCTTTCATGGCATATAATTCTGTTTGCAATGGTGAGCACCCACTATTCATGTTCCAGTAAGCTTCATTGTTGTTAGTGTAAACTGCTGGCCCTGCATAATCTCTTTCTTGATCAACTGATCCGTCTGAGAAGATGTGAGTGGTTGTAGGTCTTGAGATGGTTTCCATTTGTTGTTCTATGACTGCTTTGAGCCTCTGCGAGTCACGTGCTGATTTTTTAACTGATAATTCTTCAATGCTTATCTTTAGATTCAATTCTTACCATGGAGGAGGCTGTCGAAAGTGTTGATATTGTCTATCTTCCCCTTTGTTTTTAAAGGTGCGTTTCAAGTCCACTTTCTCTAGAATCTTCACCAGATTATCCGTCCATGCACTTGTTCTATATTGAAGGTTTCTGTGAAGCGATCTGTGTATGCTGTCTTTGACTGACAGTCTGGCGGTGGTTCCACCAAGTCTTGCAGTTATGGTGGTACATTTTGAGTACTGGAAGAGATGCACCCTCTCCAAGACTTGTCAGGGAGCGCAAAGCTGAGTTTCTGACTTTACAACGTTGCCGAAGATTTTAAATTTCTTGAGTGAATTTCAACTTACTGTCTATTATGACTCCATGGTATTGAAAAAGGTCATTGAAAGCCGAAGCTAATTCAATGACCCAACAGCTCCAAGGAGACGACAGACCAGAAGTTCGTTTTCATTGACACAATTCACTTAATGAGAGAACACGAGCCACAATTTTTGAACATTAACTTGCAAAAACACGCTAGCCAATTATATCCGAAAGAACTCCTCCTGCGAAAGGTTCAAACCTTGACTGACAGAAGCAATGAAATCCTTTGACAAGTCCAGTACTCTGACCATATGGCTGACCCATTCGCGTCCGAGAGGGTTTTTATATACATACTATATAGATGTCCCGTCTATGATGGGAAAAAACATGTTGTTTTGAAATACTGTGTTTTTCATGTTAGAGAAATCTTCGAAACCTCTTTACCGATTGCTTTGAAATTTTGACACAACGTGGCATTCGAATAGGCGTGTTTATATGTATATACCTAATATATACACCTCACCTGTGACAGGAAAAACGTGTTTTTTTAAAACAGCGCCATCTGTTGAGCGTAAGAGCAGCGCACGTTGTAATCTCTGAAAGTTCTTCACTGATTGCTTTGAAATTTGGGGAGGGGAGGAGGAGGGGACAGGGAAGTTGGGGATGATGGGGATGAGGGGACAGGGGATTGGGGGATGGTAGGGGAGGACGAGGGGACGGAGGACGGGGGAATGATGGGGAGGACTGGGTGACAGGGGAAGGTTGCTGTGGCTCAGCAACGCACATGTGCCAGCAACACGTGGCCGGGTACAGCTAGTATGTATAAAAAGATATATATACATATATATATATATATATATATATATATATATATATATATATATATATATATGCGAACAAGCCTGAATGGTCCCCAGGACAATATGCAACTGAAAACTCACACCCCAGAAGTGACTCGAACCCATACTCCCAGGAGCCACGCAACTGGTATGTACAAGACGCCTTAATCCACTTGACCATCACGACCGGACATAATGAGGTGATAGCCGAGGCTATTTGAACCACCCCACCGCCGGCACTCGGATAGTAATCTTGGGCATAGCATTTTACCAAATCACCTCATTCTTTGGGGCACACGTGAGGAACACAAATGCGAACAAGCCTGAATGGTCCCCAGGACAATATGCAACTGAAAACTCACACCCCAGAAGTGACTCGAACCCATACTCCCAGGAGCCACGCAACTGGTATGTACAAGATGCCTTAATCCACTTGACCATCACGACCGGACATAATGAGGTGATAGCCAAGGCTATTTGAACCACCCCACCGCCGGCACTCGGATAGTAATCTTGGGCATAGCATTTTACCAAATCACCTCATTCTTTGGGGCACACGTGAGGAACACAAATGCGAACAAGCCTGAATGGTCCCCAGGACAATATGCAACTGAAAACTCACACCCCAGAAGTGACTCGAACCCATACTCCCAGGAGCCACGCAACTGGTATGTACAAGACGCCTTAATCCACTTGACCATCACAACCGGACATAATGAGGTGTTAGCCGAGGCTATTTGAACCACCCCACCGCCGGCACTCGGATAGTAATCAGGGGCATAGCATTTTACCAAATCACCTCATTCTTTGGGGCACACGTGAGGAACACAAATGCGAACAAGCCTGAATGGTCCCCAGGACAATATGCAACTGAAAACTCACACCCCAGAAGTGACTCGAACCCATACTCCCAGGAGCCACGCAACTGGTATGTACAAGCCTTAATCCACTTGACCATCATGACCGGACATAATGAGGTGATAGCCGAGGCTATTTGAACCACCCCACCGCCGGCACTCGGATAGTAATCTTGGGCATAGCATTTTACCAAATCACCTCATTCAGAATGAGGTGATTTGGTAAAATGCTATGCCCAAGATTACTATCCGAGTGCCGGCGGTGGGGTGGTTGAAATAGCCTCGGCTATCACCTCATTATGTCCGGTCGTGATGGTCAAGTGGATTAAGGGGTCTTGTACATACCAGTTGCGTGGCTCCTGGGAGTATGGGTTCGAGTCACTTCTGGGGTGTGAGTTTTCAGTTATATATATATATATATATATATATATATATATATATATATATATATATATATATATATATATATATATATATATATATATATATATATATATTTATAAAAAAAAAATTGTATACTGACATATAATAAGAAACATAAGCTTAAGGCCCATGAAGGTGCATCAGCATCACCTTGGCTACTGTTCCATTTCTCTCACCCAAGAGCCTAACTGTTTTCGTTGACAACTCACATCAAACATATGTGAGTTGTATACATATGTTGTGTAAATATGTGAGAATATACACACACATTTTATAGTGTCAATATCTTTCCCGAGACAAAGTTGATTGATTATTAAAAAGCAATTTGTGAACGTGAGTATTTTCTGGAATTACTCTGATCGATGATTAATTTAAGCTCTGAGTGTCACAAGAATCTTGACTGATTATGACGAACTGAGATAGTATAGCCTTTGGGAGATCAGCACAATCAATTTTATTTTAAGAATTGTAAATATGCTTGAAACACCAATATTTCAACAGGCTTTAAGCACCAACAGGCTACATTTAATTAAGTGGAGTACTCTAATAAACTCTAATAAGGCAAGTTTACTTGTCTTATTTGAGGATCAATGAGATTTTCCATTTATTTCGGTAAACATTTCAAGCTCGGTCCCTAATTTGTAATGGCAAATTTGCTTTCATTCAGCTTTTCCTGCTATAAGCTGACATAACATACGTCTGACTACCTTCCCTGCCATATATAGATGTTCCTAATCCTTGAGTACATGATTTGTTATGTTTTATGTTATAATATATTGCAGTGGTCAAGGAACTTTCATTACCTATGTTGTATCTCTCCAGATGTCAGGTCAATTTAAGTACTGTCAAGAGACTTTCACTGTACACTACTCGACTTTAAGTGCCGAGTAAATGTGGCATCCCTTCCGCATTCATAATTAAAACCATTGAATCACAATATTTAGAAATTATCCAATCATACTTACACTATCCAGCTTCATTTTCTCTAATCCTGTAACAGATAAACGTTATCATCACATTATGGCTCGTAATATTGTACATTCACCGGACATAATTTATACTCTCAGTATCTAGCAAGAAAACTATCTTCCGTCTTCTCAAATTCCTCTACTGTCAACAATACCGTCCAAGCATATGTCAACCATTATTATATCTGTATTCTACTCCAAACACCAGTATTAACCAACACAAAGTTTGGCGTTGACTTTGTTTGTCAAGTGTGTATAATGTCCAGATTCACACAACCAAGACATATGGTTAAGGTTGCCACAACATTGGCCACATTGCTGGCCACACGCCAGGAGCTGATCAGATAAGTGGCCGCCACACTGCTGCTGGTCCTGCTGGTCCTGCTGGTCCTGGTGTGTACTAATGGCCTCAGTCCATCACCCGCCCCCGGAAACTGCCTCCTTTGTCTTACACAGCCCTTCGTCCAACAACCAAACTTTACGAATTGTCACTTTCAACTGTATATATATATATATATATATATATATATATATATATATATATATATATATATATATATATATATATATATATATATATATATATATATATATATATATATATATGTCGTACCTAGTAGCCAGAACGCACTTCTCAGCCTACTATGCAATTGCCGATTTGCCTAATAAGCCAAGTTTTCATGAATTAATTGTTTTTCGACAACCTAACCTACCTAACCTAACCTAACCTAACTTTATCGGGTACCGAACCTAACCTAACCTATACAGATAGGTTAGGTTAGGTTAGGTAGGGTTGGTTAGGTTCGGTCATATATCTACGTTAATTTTAACTCCAATAAAAAAAAATTGACCTCATACATAATGAAATGGGTAGCTTTATCATTTCATAAGAAAAAAATTAGAGAAAATATATTAATTCAGGAAAACTTGGCTTATTAGGCAAGTCGGGCCTTGCATAGTAGGCTGAGAAGTGCGTTCTGGCTACTAGATACGGCATATATATATATATATATATATATATATATATATATATATATATATATATATATATATATATATATATATATATATATATATATATATATATATGTATATTAGAATTAGAGAAAAATTAGAGAAAATATATTAATTCAGGAAAACTTGGCTTATTAGGCAAGTCGGGCCTTGCATAGTAGGCTGAGAAGTGCGTTCTGGCTACTAGATACGGCATATATATATATATATATATATATATATATATATATATATATATATATATATATATATATATATATATATATATATATATATGTATATATATATATATATATATATATATATATATATATATATATATATATATATATATATATATATATATATATATATATATATATATATATATATATATATATATATATTAGACATATATTATTAAATATGACCGAAAAAGTGAGATTAATAATTATAACACGAATTTTCTCAATGTTTCTTATATTTTTCTTCACTGTTGATGGTAACTGAAAAATCAATTCTCCAAAATTCATTTTTATTATATATATATATATATATATATATATATAATCCCCAGGACAATATGCAACTGAAAACTCACACCCCAGAAGTGACTCGAACCCATACTCCCAGGAGCAACGCAACTGGTATGTACTAGACGCCTTAATCCACTTGACCATCACGACCGGACAAAATGAGGTGATAGCCGAGGCTATTTGAACCACCCCATCGCCGGCACTCGGATAGTAATCTTGGGCATAGCATTTTACCAAATCACCTCATTCTTTGTGGCACACGTGAGGAACACAAATTCGAACAAGCCTGAATGGTCCCCAGGACAATATGCAACTGAAAACTCACACCCCAGAAGTGACTCGAACCCATACTCCCAGGAGCAACGCAACTGGTATGTACAAGACGCCTTAATCCACTTGACCATCACGACCGGACAAAATGAGGTGATAGCCGAGGCTATTTGAACCACCCCACCGCCGGCACTCGGATAGTAATCTTGGGCATAGCATTTTACCAAATCACCTCATTCTTTGTGGCACACGTGAGGAACACAAATTCGAACAAGCCTGAATGGTCCCCAGGACAATATGCAACTGAAAACTCACACCCCAGAAGTGACTCGAACCCATACTCCCAGGAGCAACGCAACTGGTATGTACAAGACGCCTTAATCCACTTGACCATCACGACCGGACAAAATGAGGTGATAGCCGAGGCTATTTGAACCACCCCACCGCCGGCACTCGGATAGTAATCTTGGGCATAGCATTTTACCAAATCACCTCATTCTTTGGGGCACACGTGAGGAACACAAATGCGAACAAGCCTGAATGGTCCCCAGGACAATATGCAACTGAAAACTCACACCCCAGAAGTGACTCGAACCCATACTCCCAGGAGCAACGCAACTGGTATGTACAAGACGCCTTAATCCACTTGACCATCACGACCGGACAAAATGAGGTGATAGCCGAGGCTATTTGAACCACCCCACCGCCGGCACTCGGATAGTAATCTTGGGCATAGTATTTTACCAAATCACCTCATTCTTTGGGGCACACGTGAGGAACACAAATGCGAACAAGCCTGAATGGTCCCCAGGACAATATGCAACTGAAAACTCACACCCCAGAAGTGACTCGAACCCATACTCCCAGGAGCAACGCAACTGGTATGTACAAGACGCCTTAATCCACTTGACCATCACGACCGGACAAAATGAGGTGATAGCCGAGGCTATTTGAACCACCCCACCGCCGGCACTCGGATAGTAATCTTGGGCATAGCATTTTACCAAATCACCTCATTCTTTGGGGCACACGTGAGGAACACAAATGCGAACAAGCCTGAATGGTCCCCAGGACAATATGCAACTGAAAACTCACACCCCAGAAGTGACTCGAACCCATACTCCCAGGAGCAACGCAACTGGTATGTACAAGACGCCTTAATCCACTTGACCATCACGACCGGACAAAATGAGGTGATAGCCGAGGCTATTTGAACCACCCCACCGCCGGCACTCGGATAGTACACTTGGGCATAGCATTTTACCAAATCACCTCATTCTTTGGGGCACACGTGAGGAACACAAATGCGAACAAGCCTGAATGGTCCCCAGGACAATATGCAACTGAAAACTCACACCCCAGAAGTGACTCGAACCCATTCTCCCAGGAGCAACGCAACTGGTATGTACAAGACGCCTTAATCCACTTGACCATCACGACCGGACAAAATGAGGTGATAGCCGAGGCTATTTGAACCACCCCACCGCCGGCACTCGGATAGTAATCTTGGGCATAGCATTTTACCAAATCACCTCATTCTTTGGGGCACACGTGAGGAACACAAATGCGAACAAGCCTGAATGGTCCCCAGGACAATATGCAACTGAAAACTCACACCCCAGAAGTGACTCGAACCCATACTCCCAGGAGCAACGCAACTGGTATGTACAAGACGCCTTAATCCACTTGACCATCACGACCGGACAAAATGAGGTGATAGCCGAGGCTATTTGAACCACCCCACCGCCGGCACTCGGAAAGTAATCTTGGGCATAGCATTTTACCAAATCACCTCATTCTTTGGGGCACACGTGAGGAACACAAATGCGAACAAGCCTGAATGGTCCCCAGGACAATATGCAACTGAAAACTCACACCCCAGAAGTGACTCGAACCCATACTCCCAGGAGCAACGCAACTGGTATGTACAAGACGCCTTAATCCACTTGACCATCACGACCGGACAAAATGAGGTGATAGCCGAGGCTATTTGAACCACCCCACCGCCGGCACTCGGATAGTAATCTTGGGCATAGTATTTTACCAAATCACCTCATTCTTTGGGGCACACGTGAGGAACACAAATGCGAACAAGCCTGAATGGTCCCCAGGACAATATGCAACTGAAAACTCACACCCCAGAAGTGACTCGAACCCATACTCCCAGGAGCAACGCAACTGGTATGTACAAGACGCCTTAATCCACTTGACCATCACGACCGGACAAAATGAGGTGATAGCCGAGGCTATTTGAACCACCCCACCGCCGGCACTCGGATAGTAATCTTGGGCATAGCATTTTACCAAATCACCTCATTCTTTGGGGCACACGTGAGGAACACAAATGCGAACAAGCCTGAATGGTCCCCAGGGCAATATGCAACTGAAAACTCACACCCCAGAAGTGACTCGAACCCATACTCCCAGGAGCAACGCAACTGGTATGTACAAGACGCCTTAATCCACTTGACCATCACGACCGGACAAAATGAGGTGATAGCCGAGGCTATTTGAACCACCCCACCGCCGGCACTCGGATAGTACACTTGGGCATAGCATTTTACCAAATCACCTCATTCTTTGGGGCACACGTGAGGAACACAAATGCGAACAAGCCTGAATGGTCCCCAGGACAATATGCAACTGAAAACTCACACCCCAGAAGTGACTCGAACCCATTCTCCCTGGAGCAACGCAACTGGTATGTACAAGACGCCTTAATCCACTTGACCATCACGACCGGACAAAATGAGGTGATAGCCGAGGCTATTTGAACCACCCCACCGCCGGCACTCGGATAGTACACTTGGGCATAGCATTTTACCAAATCACCTCATTCTTTGGGGCACACGTGAGGAACACAAATGCGAACAAGCCTGAATGGTCCCCAGGACAATATGCAACTGAAAACTCACACCCCAGAAGTGACTCGAACCCATTCTCCCTGGAGCAACGCAACTGGTATGTACAAGACGCCTTAATCCACTTGACCATCACGACCGGACAAAATGAGGTGATAGCCGAGGCTATTTGAACCACCCCACCGCCGGCACTCGGATAGTAATCTTGGGCATAGCATTTTACCAAATCACCTCATTCTTTGGGGCACACGTGAGGAACACAAATGCGAACAAGCCTGAATGGTCCCCAGGACAATATGCAACTGAAAACTCACACCCCAGAAGTGACTCGAACCCATACTCCCAGGAGCAACGCAACTGGTATGTACAAGACGCCTTAATCCACTTGACCATCACGACCGGACAAAATGAGGTGATAGCCGAGGCTATTTGAACCACCCCACCGCCGGCACTCGGAAAGTAATCTTGGGCATAGCATTTTACCAAATCACCTCATTCTTTGGGGCACACGTGAGGAACACAAATGCGAACAAGCCTGAATGGTCCCCAGGACAATATGCAACTGAAAACTCACACCCCAGAAGTGACTCGAACCCATACTCCCAGGAGCAACGCAACTGGTATGTACAAGACGCCTTAATCCACTTGACCATCACGACTGGACAAAATGAGGTGATAGCCGAGGCTATTTGAACCACCCCCACCGCCGGCACTCGGATAGTAATCTTGGGCATAGCATTTTACCAAATCACCTCATTCTTTGGGGCACACGTGAGGAACACAAATGCGAACAAGCCTGAATGGTCCCCAGGACAATATGCAACTGAAAACTCACACCCCAGAAGTGACTCGAACCCATACTCCCAGGAGCAACGCAACTGGTATGTACAAGACGCCTTAATCCACTTGACCATCACGACTGGACAAAATGAGGTGATAGCCGAGGCTATTTGAACCACCCCCACCGCCGGCACTCGGATAGTAATCTTGGGCATAGCATTTTACCAAATCACCTCATTCTTTGGGGCACACGTGAGGAACACAATTGCGAACAAGCCTGAATGGTCCCCAGGACAATATGCAACTGAAAACTCACACCCCAGAAGTGACTCGAACCCATACTCCCAGGAGCAACGCAACTGGTATGTACAAGACGCCTTAATCCACTTGACCATCACGACCGGACAAAATGTAGTGCCTCGCAAACGTCAGATGGTTTGTCAGATGGCAAACGCCTGCTATCGCTGATAGATACAGCGATAGCAGGCGGCTTGACGTTTGCGAGGCACTACACATCAAGAAGTCAACACCAGCAATCAACAGCCAATTATTGCACAACTATATTCTACCCACCTCAAGACTCCGCTCCAATATAGAAGCATCAAGAAATATGGACCAATAGGCTTTCTACAAACACTTCTATTCAATATCCAATGTTTCGTGTTCTGTCTTGTGTTGATGAAATTAATACCCTATTAATACTCTTGTTCTGTCTTGTGTTGATGAAATTAATACCCTATTAATACCACATCTTGTTCTGTCTTGTGTTAATGCCACATCACCCCTTCCACCTCACTCAAATGTAGATATAATATCGGAGATGCGTAAGTTCTATTCAGTTGTGTATTTGTGAACTAAAGTCTTTGAAAATGTAATAAGTTTTACGAAACGCGCTCGTGTCGCGTCAGACTAGAAATAAAAATGAATTTTGGAGAATTGATTTTTGATTTACCTCCAACAGTGAAACGAAATGTACGAAAGATTGAGAAAATTCGTGTTAGAATTATTAATCTTACTTTTTCGGTCATATTTAATAATATATATATATATATATATATATATATATATATATATATATATAGATATATATATATATATATATATATATATATATATATATATATATATATATATATATATATATATATATATATTATTAAATATGACCGAAAAAGTAAGATTAATAATTCTAACACAAATTTTATCAATGTTTCTTATATTTTTTTTTTTTCACTGTTGATGGTAACTGAAAAATCAATTCTCCAAAATTCATTTTTATTTCTAGTCTGACGCGACACTTGAGCGCGTTTCATAAAACTTATTACATTTTCAAAGACTTTAGTTTACACACACACAACTATAACTGAACAGAGTTTAAACATCTTCGATTTTATACCTGCATTTGGGTGAGGTGATATTTTACAACAGTTTTGGACGAGGTGAAAACAAACTTTCAACACAAGACAGAACACGAAACATTGGGTATAATGTTTTGTAAGTTAAAGAGAAGAATGGAAGTAACTGCAAAGGGACTATTGGCCCATATTCCTTGATGTTTCAATATTGGTGCGGAGTCTTGAAGTGGGTAGAATATAATTGTGCATTAATTAGCTGTTGATTGCTGGTGTCGACTTCTTAATGTGTAGTGACTCGCAGATATCTAGCCGCCTGCTATTGCTGTATCTATCGATGATGTCCGTGTTTTTTGTTAAGACTTCTCTTGTGATGGTCTGGTTGTGGGAAGTGATTACATGTTCTAAAACGGAGCCATGTTGCTTATGCATCGTTAATCGCCTGGAGAGAAATGTTGTTGTCATGCCTATATACTGAATTCTTTGAAGCTTACAGTCCACAAGTGGGCATTTGAAGGCATAGACGACATTGGTTTCTTTTAAAGCGTTCTGCTTTGTGTCTGGAGAGTTTCTCATGAGCAGATTGGCCGTTTTCTTGGTTTTATAGTAGATCGTCAATTGCATCTTCTGATTTTTGTCTGTAGGTATAACGTTTCTATTAACAATATCTTTCAGGACCCTTTCCTCCGTTTTATGAGTTGTGGAAAAGAAGTACCTGTAAGATAGTCTAATAGGGGGCACAGGTGTTGTGTTAGTTGTCTCCTCAGAGGTTGCATGGCGTTTCACCTTCCTTCTTATGATATCTTCAACAAAACCATTGGAGAAGCCGTTGTTGACTAGGACCTGCCTTACCCTACAGAGTTCTTCATCGACTTGCTTCCATCCTGAGTTGTGGCTGAGAGCACGGTCGACATAAGTGTTAACGACACTCCTCTTGTACCTGTCTGGGCAGTCACTGTTGGCATTGAGGCACATTCCTATGTTTGTTTCCTTAGTGTAGACTGCAGTGTGGAAACCTCTGCTCCTTTCCATGAGTGTTACATCTAGAAAGGCAGCATCCCATCCTTCTCCATCTCGTAAGTGAAACGCAACACAGAATTTCGCTCAAATGCCTCCTTTAGCTCCTGCAGATGTCTGACATCAGGTACCTGTGTAAAAATGTCATCAACATACCTACAGTATATGGCCGGTTTCTAGTTCATGTCGACTAAGACCTTTTTTTCGATGGTACCCATGAAGAAGTTTGCAAACAGGACACCTAGGGGAGAACCCATGGCGACCCCATCTACTTGCTTATACATGTGCCCATCGTGGCTCAAGAAGGGTGCCTCTTTAGTACAAGCTTGGAGTAGTTTACTTAGAATGTTTTCTGGTATGTCAAGAGGAGTAAAGGCCGGATCACGATACACTCTGTCCGCTATCATCCCGATTGTTTTATCCACAGGTACGTTGGTAAACAGTGATTCTACGTCCAACGAGGCTCTTATCCCAGTGGCCCGTGTTCCCCGCAGTAAGTCAACAAATTCTTTTGGAGACTTCAGGCTGAAGGTGCAAGGGACATAAGGAGTCAGCAAGCCATTGAGTCGCTTCGCCAGTCTGTACGTGGGTGTGGGTATCTGGCTAATGATTGGCCGAAGTGGGTTTCCAGGCTTATGTGTCTTGACATTTCCATACGCGTATCCAGGCTTATATTCCCCAGTAATCTTTGGCAGGTGGAGTCCGGATTTCTTGGCGTTCACAGTTTTGATCAATTTGTTGACCTTTGCCTTCAATTCGGCTGTAGTGTCCTTCGTTACCCGTTGGAATTTAGTTTGGTCAGAGAGAATGAGGTTCATTTTTGCCAGATATTCGTCTTTTTTAAGAACGACGTATATTGGCGACTTGTCACCTCTTCTGACGACTATCTCCTTAGAGGGAGAGGGAGAGGGAGAGAGAGAGAGGAGAGATGTAGGGGAGAGATATAGAGGGAGAGAGAGAGAAGGGGGAGAGAGAGAGAGAGAGTGAGAGAGAGAGAGAGAGTGAGAGAGAGAGAGAGAGAGAGAGAGAGAGAGAGAGAGAGAGAGAGAGAGAGAGAGAGAGAGAGAGAGAGAGAGAGAGAGAGAGAGAGAGAGAGAGCAGGGGGAGAAAGAGAGAGAGAGGTGTGTCTGAGTGTGTATTGAAGGGGGGGGGGGGAAGGTGGGAGAGAGGGAGGGGACGGTGAGGGGTGTGTGGGGGGATTAGAGTGGGAGGGTTATGGGAGGTGTAGACCATATGGTATGGAGGCCGTGTGTGTACTTTTGTTGCTCTGGTGGGAGTGGGTGAGGGTGAGAGAAGGGGGGGGGGGAGAGTTGTCTCGGTGTAGGTGGAGTGTTTTTTTCACACTTGGGTGTCACAATCTAGATCCCACATGAGCCGCACATTTCCCTTGAGATTCGTTTCCGTTTGTTAACTTATATCCAAGACTAACTAGTAAAATGCAATAACACTGTACACCGATTGACTGACTTTGTGAGAGGCCTTACATTACCGCCAATTCAAAACATCCCACAGCACAAACAGGTGTTAAGTGCTGTTGACAGTGGTGTGTAGGCCTGCTATCTCCATCCACGCCGCTGCCAGGCGTAGGTCCCTCTAACTTGTCGCTAAATATCACCAGTACCCTGATTCTTGTTCCTCTTAGCACCGATATAGTTCAATGCCACACGTTTAGAATCCCTTCTTCACTATCCTATTCACTATTTGTTATGATCTTCACTATCACATCTAGTTGTGTGCACTCTGACCATGCAGTGGCCCACGTGCTTGTCCTGGCACAGATGTTGTACCCCTGATCTAGTCTAATATGCACTATCGGACACTATCCATAAGATTTCTAGTTTCAAATTGGTGTTGCACTCTGTATTATCACCGAACACCGAATTTCCCGTGTATCCCTCTGATGTCCCGAGATATAAAGCCTTATTGGCAAGCGCGGCGCAGCGTGACCACCTCCCTCACTCATCGAGAAACGTGTATATGTGTGTTTGTGTGTGTGTGTGTGTGTGTGTGTGTGTGTGTGTGTATGTGTGTGTGTGTGTGTGTGTGTGTGTGTGTGTGTGTGTGTGTGTGTGTGTGTGTGTGTGTGTGTGTGTGTGTGTGTGTGTGTGTGTGTGTGTGTACTCACCTATTTGTGCTTGGGGGGGTTGAGCTTTGGCTCTTTGGTCCCGCCTCTCAACTGTCAATCAATTGGTGTACAGATTTCTGAGCCTACTGGGCTCTATCATATCTACATTTAAAACTGTGTATGTAGTCAGCCTCCACCACATCAGTGCCTAATGCATTCCATCCGTTAACTACTCTGACGCTGAAAAAGTTTCTTCTAACGTCTCTGTGGCTCATTTGGGTACTCAGGTGGGTGTCCTGAGTGTCCATTTGGGTGTCCCCTTGTTCGCGTCCCACCAGTGTTGAATAGTTCATCCTTGTTTACCCGGCCGATTCCTCTGAGGATTTTGTAGGTTGTGATCATGTCTCCCCTTACTCTTCTGTCTTCCAGTGTCGTAAGGTGCATTTCCCGCAGCCTTTCCTCGTAACTCATGCCTCTTAGTTCTGGGACTAGTCTAGTGGCATATCTTTGGACTTTTTCCAGCTTCGTCTTGTGCTTGACAAGGTACGGGCTCCATGTTGGGGCCGCATACTCCAGGATTGGTCTTACATATGTGGTGCACAAGATTCGGAATGATTCCTTACACAGGTTCCTGAACGCTGTTCTGATGTTGGCCAGCCTCGCATATGCCGCAGACGTTATTCTTTTTATGTGGGCATCAGGAGACAGGTTTCGTGTGATATCAACTCCTAGATCTTTCTCTCTGTTCGTTTCATTAAGTACTTCACCTCCTATTCTGTATCCTGTGTCTGGCCTCCTATTCCCACTGCCTAGTTTCATTACTTTGCATTTACTCGGGTTGAACTTCAACAGCCATTTGTTGGACCATTCTCTCAGTCAGTCTAGGTCATCTTCTAGCCTCCTACTATCGTCCTCAGTTTCAATCCTCTTCATATTTTTTGCATCATCGGCGAACATTGAGAGAAACGAGTCTATACCCTCTGGGAGATCATTTATATATATCAGAAACAGTATAGGTCCATGGACTGACCCCTGCGGGACTCCACTCGTAATGTCTCGCCAATCTGAGACCTCACCCCTCACACTGACTCGTTGTCTCCTGTTGCTTAGGTACTCCTGTATCCAACGGAGTACCTTCCCTTTCACTCCAGCCTGCATCTCCAGCTTTTTCACTAGCCTGTTGTGTGGCACTGTATCAAAGGCTTTCTGAGAATCCAAAAATGTGCAGTCTGCCCACCCTTCTCTTTCTTGCCTTATTTTTGTTGCCTGGTCGTAGAATTCAAGTAACCCTGTGAGGCAGGACCTGTGTGTGTGTGTGTGTGTGTGTGTGTGTGTGTGTGTGTGTGTGTGTGTGTGTGTGTGTGTGTGTGTGTGTGTGTGTGTGTGTACTTACCTAGTTGTACTCACCTAGTTGTGTTTGCGGGTTTTGAGCTCTGGCTCTTTGGTCCCGCCTCTCAACCGTCAATTAACAGGTGTTCAGATTCCTGAGCCTATCGGGCTCTGTCATATCTACATTTGAAACTGTGTATGGAGTCAGCCTCCACCACATCACCCCCTAATGCATTCCATTTGTCAACCACTCTGACACTAATAAAGTTCTTTCTAATATCTCTGTGGCTCATTTGGGCACTCAGTTTCCACCTGTGTCCCCTTGCGCGTGTTCCCCTTGGGTTAAATAGACTGTCTTTATCTACCCTATCAATTCCCTTCAGAATCTTGAATGTGGTGATCATGTCCCCCCTAACTCTTCTGTCTTCCAGCAAAGTGAGGTTTAATTCCCGTAGTCTCTCCTCGTAGCTCATACCTCTCAGCTCGGGTACTAGTCTGGTGGCAAACCTTTGAACCTTTTCCAGTTTAGTCTTATCCTTGACTCGATATGGACTCCATGCTGGGGCTGCATACTCCAGGATTGGCCTGACATATGTGGTATACAAAGTTCTGAATGACTCTTTACACAAGTTTCTGAATGCCGTTCGTATGCTAGCCAGCCTGGCATATGCCGCTGATATTATCCACTTGATATGTGCTGCAGGAGACAGGTCTGGTGTGATATCAACCCCCAAGTCTTTTTCCTTCTCTGACTCCTGAAGAATTTCCTCTCCCATATGATACCTTGTATCTTGCCTCCTGCTCCCAACACCTATCTTCATTACATTACATTTGGTTGGGTTAAACTCTAACAACCATTTGTTCGACCATTCTATCAGCTTGTCTAGGTCTTCTTGAAGCCTCAAACAGTCCTCTTCTGTTTTAATCCTTCTCATAATTTTAGCATCGTCCGTGTGTGTGTGTACTCACCTAATTGTACTCACCTAATTGTGCTTGCGGGGGTTGAGCTCTGGCTCTTTGGCCGTCAATCAACTGGTGTACAGATTCCTGAGCCTATTGGGCTCTATCATATCTACATTTGAAACTGTGAATGGAGTCAGCCTCCACCACATCACTTCCTAATGCATTCCATTTGCTAACTACTCTGACACTGAAAAAGTTCTTTCTAACGTCTCTGTGGCTCATTTGGGTACTCAGCTTCCACCTGAGTGTGTTTGTGTGCGTGTGTGTGTGTGTGTGTGTGTGTGTGTGCGTGTGTGTATGTACTCACCTAATTGTACTCACGTAATTGTGCTTGCGGGGGTTGACCTTTGGCTCTTTGGTCTCGCCTCTCAACTGTCAATCAACTGGTGTACAGATTCCTGAGCCTACTGGGCTCTATCATATCTACATTTGAAACTGAGTATGGAGTCAGCCTCCACCACATCACTTCCTTGTGCATTCCATTTATTAACTACTCTGACACTGAAAAAATTCTTACTAACGTCTCTGTGGCTCATCTGGGTACTAAGTTTCCACCTGTGTCCCTTTGTTCGTATCCTTCCCGTGCTGAAGAGTTTGTCTTTGTCCACCCGGTCTTTGTTGCTGTCCGGTCGGCCGACCGGACAGCACGCTAGACTTGTGATCCTGTGGTCCCGGGTTCGATCCCGGGCGCCAGAAAGAAACAATTGGCAGAGTTTCTTTCATCCTATGCCCCTGTTACCTAGCAGTAAAATAGGTACCTGGGTGTTAGTCAGCTGTCACGGGCTGCTTCCTGGGGGTGGAGGCCTGGTTGAGGACCGGGCCGCGGGCACACTAAAGCCCCGAAAACATCTCAAGATATCTCAAGATAATCCTGTCAATTCCTCTGAGAAATTTGTAGGTGGTTATCATGTCTCCCCTTACTCTTCTGTTTTCCAGGGACGTGAGGTTCAGCTCCTTTAGCCTTTCCTCGTAGCTCATTCCTCACAGTTCCGGGACGAGCCTGGTGGCAAACCCCTGGATCTTCTCTAACTTTGTTTTGTGTTTAACTAGGTATGGACTCCAGGCTGGAGCTGCATGCTACAGGATTGGTCTTACATAAGTGGTTTACAGGGTCCTGAACGATTCCTTACACAAGTTTCTGAAGGTAGTTCTTATGTTGGCCAGTCTAGCACATGCCGCTGATGATATTCTTTTGATGTGGGCCTCTGGGGACAGGTTCGGTGTGGTATCAACCCCCAGATCTTTCTCTCTATTTGACTCTTGCAGGATTTCACCTCCCAGATGATACCTTGTGTTCAGCCTCCTGCTCCCTTTCCCTAATTTCATTACCTTACACTTTTCTGAGTTGAACTTTAGCAGCCATTTTCTAGGCCATTCCTCCAGTTTGTCCAGGTCATCCTGTAGTCTCTGTCTATCTTCATCCATCTTGATTCTTCTCATAAATTTTGCATCAGCAGCGAACATTGAGAGGAACGAGTCTATACCCTCCGGAAGATCGTTTACATATACTAGAAACAAGATGGGTCTAAGTACTGAGCCCTGTGGGACTCCGCTGGTGACATCTCGCCACTCTGATGTCTCCCCCCTCACCGTTACTCGCTGTTTCCTGTTGTTTAAGTACTCCCTTATCCACTGGAGCACCTTACCTTTTAGTCCTGCCTGATGCTCCAACTTTTTTAACAGCCTTTTATGGGGTACTGTGTCAAAGGCTTTTTGGCAGTCCAGGAAAATGCAGTTGGCCCACCCTTCTCTTTCCTGCTTAATTTTTGTTGCCTGGTCATAGAATTCTACTAAACCTGTGAAGCACGATTTACCATCCCTGAACCCATGTTGGTGGTGTGTTACAAAGTTATTTCCCTCCAGATGCTCTACGAGCCTTTTCCTCAACATCTTCTCCATCACCTTGTATGGTATACAAGTTAGGAAAACTGGCCTGTAGTTCAGTGCCTCCTGCCTGTCACCCTTCTTGTATATTTGGACTACGTTAGCTGTCTTCCAACTTTCTGGTAAGTCTCCTGTTTCCAATGACCTGTTATACACCATAGAGAGTGGCACACTTAGTGCTTCTGCACCTTCCTTTAGTATCCATGGTGAGATTCTGTCAGGCCCAACAGCCATTGTCACATGCAGCTCCAGCAGATACCTTTTGACCTTATCACTGGTGAGGTCAAATTACTCCAAAGTTGCTTGGTTTGCCTCCTCCTCATTTAGTGTAGGGGCTTCTCCTTGTTCTATTGTGAAGACCTCCTGGAATCTCTTGTTGAGTTCTTCACACACCTCCTTCTCATTCTCTGTATATCTGTTCTCCCCTTTTCTCCGTTTCATCACTTGTTCCTTCACTGCTGTTTTCCTCCTGATGTGGCTGTGGAGCAGCTTTGGTTGGGTCTTGGCTTTACTCGCTATTTCAAACTGTCTCTCTGTTTCCCTCCTCACTCTAAGGTACTAATTTCTGGCCCTCTGGTATCTCCCTGCTCTCCGGTGTTCATTTATTTCTGTAGTTTCTCCAGGTTCTTTTACTCAGTTGCTTTGCTACCTTGCATTCCTGGTTGAACCATGGGTTTTTCTATTTATTTTCGTTTTTCTCCTTTTGTACCGGGATACCTCTGTCTGCAGCTTCCTGGCACTTCTGGGTGACAAAATCCATTATGTCCTGCACATTCTTGTCTCTAAGTTCTCTTTCCCATGGTATTCCCCTGAGGAAGTTCCTCATCTCGTCATCTGTGTGTATGTATTCACCTAATTGTATTCACCTAGTTGTGTTTGCGGGGGTTGAGCTTTGCTCTTTCGGCCCGCCTCTCAACTGTCAATCAACTGTTTACTAACTATTTTTTTCACCACGCACCACACACACACACACACACACACACCCCAGGAAGCAGCCCGTGACAGCTGACTAACTCCCAAGTACCTATTTACTGCTAGGTAACAGGGGCATTCAGGATGAAAGAAACTTTGCCCATTTGTTTCTGCCTGGTGCGGGAATCGAACCCGCGCCACAGAATTACGAGTCCTGCGCGCTATCCACCAGGCCCCTGTGTGTGTGTGTGTGCGTGTGTGTGTGTGTGTGTGTGTGTGTGTGTGTATGTACTCACCTATTTGTGCCTGCAGGATCGAGCATTGACTCTTGGATCCCGCCTTGCGAGCAATCGTAAAGTTCATCAGCAGTAGAGCAATGACTACGGTCCTATTTCCCTGTCATGCCTAGTTTTAAAATTATGAATAGAATTAGCTTCCACCACCTGCTCCTTAAGTGCATTCCATTTTCACACTATTCTCACGCTAAAAGAATTCTTCTTAACATCTCTGTGACTCATCTGAATTTCCAGCTTCCACCCATGTCCTCTCGTTCTGTTACTATTCTGTGGGAACATTTCGTATATATCCACTCTGTCATTCCCCCTGAGTATTTTATACGTTCCTATCATATCCTTCCTCTCCCTTCTTTTTTCTAGTCTTGTAAGGCATAGTTCCTTCAGGAGCTCTTCATACCCCATACCTCGTAACTCTGGGACGACTCTCGTTGCAAACGTCTGAACCCTTTCCAGTTTCCTTATATGCTTCTTCAGATGGGGACTCCATGATGAGGCGGCATACTCTAAGACTGGCCTCACGTAGGCAGTGTAAAGCGCCCTAAATGCCTCCTTACTTAGGTTTCCGAATGATGTTCTAACTTTTGCCAGTGTAGAGCATGCTGCTGTCGTTATCCTATTTATATGTGTTTCAGGAGATAGATTAGGTGTTACGTCCACGCCCAGGTCTGTTTCTCGCGTCGACACAGGTACGCAGTTCCCCGTCATTGTGTACTGTCCCTTAGGTCTCCTATTGCCTAGTCCCATTTCCATTACTTTACATTTGTTCATGTTGAACTCCAGTAGCCATTTCTTTGACCATCTCTGCAACCTGTTCAAATCCTCTTGGAGGATCCTACAATCCTTATCTGTCACAACTCTTCTCATTAACTTTGCGTCATCCGCAAACATCGACATGTAGGACTCTACTGTAAACATGTCGTTAGCATATATTAGAAATAGAATTGGTCCCAGAACCGATCCTTGAGGTACTCCACTCGTTACTGTTCGCCAGTCCGACTTCTCGCCCCTTACCGTAACTCTTTGGCTCCTTCCTGTCAGGTAGTTCCTTATCCATGCTAGGACCTTTCCTCCCTCCCCGCCTACCCTCCGCCTGTGTGTACACACACAGGCGTACTCACCTATTTGTGCTTGCGGTGGTTTAACTTCGGCTCTTTGGTCCCGCCTCTCAACTGTCAATCAACTGGTGTACAGATTCCTGAGCCTACTGGGCTCTATCATATCTACATTTGAAACTGTGTATGGAGTCTGCCTCCACCACATCACTGCCTAATGCCTTCCGTCCGTTAACTACTCTGACACTGAAAAAGTTCCTTCTAACGTCCCTGTGGCTCATATGGGTACTCAGTTTCCACCTGTGTCCCCTTGTTCGCATCCCACCAGTGTTGAATAGTTTATCCTTGTTTATCCGGTCGATTCCCCTGAGGATTTTCTTGGTTGTGATCATGTCTCCCCTTACTCTTCTGTCTTTCAGTGTCGTAAGGTGCATTTCCCGCAGCCTTTCCTCGTAACTCATGCCTCTTAGTTCTGGGACTAGTCTAGTGGCATACCTTTGAACTTTCTCCAGCTTCGTCTTGGGTTCTTGACAAGTTATGGGCTCCATGCTGGGGCCGCATACTCCAGGATTGGTCTTACATATGTGGTGTACAAGATTCTGAATGATTCCTTACACAGGTTCCTGAACGCTGTTCTGATGTTAGCCAGCCTCGCATATGCCGCAGACGTTATTCTTTTTATGTGGGCTTCAGGAGACAGGTTTGGTGTGATATCAACTCGTAGATCTTTCTCTCTGCCCGTTTCATTAAGTACTTCATCTCCTATTCAATATCCTGTGTCTGGCCTCCTGTTTCCACCGCCTAGTTTCATTACCTTACATTTACTTAGGTTGAACTTTAGTAGCCATTTGTTGGACCATTCATGCTATCTGTCTAGGTCATCTTGTGACCTAGACAAGGTAACAGGGGCATTCAGGGTGAAAGAAACTTTGCCCATTTGTTTCTGCCTCGTGCGGGAATCGAACCCGCGCCACAGAATTACGAGTCCTGCGCGCTATCCACCAGGCTACGAGGCCCCCATGTGTATGTGTGTGTGTGTGTGTACTCACCTAATTGTACTCACCTAATTGTGCTTGCGGGGGTTGAGCTTTGGCTCTTTGGTCCCGCCTCTCAACTGTCAATCAACTGGTGTACAGATTCCTGAGCCTACTGGGCTCTATCATATCTACATTTGAAACTGTGTATGGAGTCAGCCTCCACCACATCACTTCCTAGTGCATTCCATTTATTATCTACTCTGACACTGAAAAAATTCTTTCTAACGTCTCTGTGGCTCATCTGGGTACTAAGTTTCCACCTGTGTCCCCTTGTTCGTGTCCCACCCATGTTGAAGAGTTTGTCTTTGTCCACCCTGTCAATTCCCCTGAGAATTTTGTAGGTGGTTATCATGTCTCCCCTTACTCTTCTGTTTTCCAGGGATGTGAGGTTCAGCTCCTTTAGCCTTTCCTCGTAGCTCAATCCTCTCAGTTCCGGGACGAGCCTGGTGGCATACCGCTGAATCTTCTCTAACTTTGTCTTGTGTTTAACTAGGTATGGACTCCAGGCTGGAGCTGTATACTCCAGGATTGGTCTTACATAAGTGGTATACAGGGTTCTGAAAGATTCCTGTATGTGTGTGTGTGTGTGTGTGTGTGTGTGTGTGTGTGTGTGTGTGTGTGTGTGTGTGTGTGTGTGTGTGTGTGAGAGAGAGAGAGAGTGTGTATGCGAACAAGTTTGAATGGTCCCCAAGCCAATACCCAACTGAAAACTCATCACCTCTTAAGGATTCGAACCAGACAGCCTTAGAGTTGCATATTGGCTTGGGGACCATTCAAGCTTGTTGGCATTTGTGTTACTCCCGTGGCCCCAACATGCGAGGTGATGCTATGAAATATGTGTTCCCCAGGTAATGTGGTATTGGGGTAAGGTGGTAGTGAGGTAATGAAGAAGTGTGACAATGTGGCAGTGTGGTAGTGTAGAAGTGTGATGACACGGCAGTAAGGTAGTGTTAGTGTGTGTTAATACTGTTGTGTTGTAACTTGGTATTGTTGTAGTGTGGTAACACCGTAGTGTTACAATGTTGTCCTCCCGTAATGTGTTAGTGTGGTAACACCGTAGTGTTACAATGTGGTCCTTCAGTAATGTGTTAGTGTGGTAACACCGTAGTGTTACAATGTGGTCCTTCAGTAATGTGTTAGTGTGGTAACACCGTAGTGTTACAATGTGGTCCTTCAGTAATGTGTTAGTGTGGTAACACCGTAGTGTTACAATGTGGTCCTTCAGTAATGTGTTAGTGTGGTAACACCGTAGTGTTACAATGTGGTCCTTCAGTAATGTGTTAGTGTGGTAACACCGTAGTGTTACAATGTGGTCCTTCAGTAATGTGTTAGTGTGGTAACACCGTAGTGTTACAATGTGGTCCTTCAGTAATGTGTTAGTGTGGTAATGTGAATGTATAAATATTGCCTTGTGATATTGTTGTAGTTATGGTAATGTGGTTCATTGCTGTTGTGTTAGAGTCCTAAAGTAACTGTGTGACAATCTGGTAATGTCACTTGAGTAGTTATGGTGTAGTTTGGCTCAGGAGAAGTATGCATAGAAGTATACACCCACATATAGCAATGTGTGGGTGTGTATATCTGTGGTCATTATTTCCAATATATAAAATAATAACATGAAAGTTAGAATAAAATTTATTTATATTTATCTGCAAGTTGAATTAAATATTTATATTCACACAATTGCAGTTTATTGTGTGAGAGGAGAAGCAAGACACAACAAGGATGTATTACATCAGAGCTTCTTGATGAATGGACGTTAAGAGATTACTTTAATCCTAGACAAAAGTGTTCTTGGTGGCAGGTCAATAAGCTATTCTCCTACTGACCTGGGGCCAGATTCACGAAAGCACTCACGCAAGCACTTACGAATGTGTACATCTTTCCTCAATCTTTGACGGCTTTGGTTACATTTATTAAACAGTTTACAAGCATGAAAACTTCCCAATCAACTGTTGTTATTGTTGTTATAAACAGCCTCCTGGTGCTTCGGAGCTCATTAACTGTTTAATAATTGGAAACAAAGCTGCCAAAGATTGAGAAAAGATCTACAGGTTCGTAAGTGCTTGCGTAAGTGCTTTCGTGAATCTGGCCCCTGATTTGTTATTGACTTGTCCAACAACAGGACTAAAGACCTGATTTTAAAACTGGAAAATTGAGTTTTTTTCTGAAATTATGGGAAAATCTCGTGCTTCTATATGTGTAATGTATTGCTAGAGTAAAAAAGATAACATCTGTCTCAACCTCTCCAGGGTGCTCGTTATAACTGCAACACAATTATACTTGAAATATGTCACATGCTATTTTTAAGGTTGTTAATGTTCGTAGCGTAAAAGTTTTGCTACACCATATTGGTAAACCACATTTTATTAAAGATTTAATAAAAAAAGAAGTAAAAGTTTGAATACATTTTATATGAAAACAACAAATAAATGAGTATAACATTTATTAAGCCAAATTTTATAACACAGCTCGTAGTGTCGGCGTTTTTGTACACTGAAGCCGAATAAATACATTAACTTCATACCGTTTCAAATTAATTTACAATTAATTTGACATTGTGCACAATATTATATGTGTTTAATATATAGCTGGAATCATTTATTATTTGTTTATATGTGCGCTAGTGCGACGGTGGGGCACTGTGGACTTGTTGTGGTGTAGGACTGTATATGTGCGCTAGTGCGACGGTGGGACACTGTGGACTTGTTGTGGTGCAGGACTGTATATGTGCGCTAGTGCGACGGTGGGGCACTGTGGACTTGTTGTGGTGCAGGACTGTATATGTGTAGTGGTGTAGTCTTAGAGTGTAGTGGTGAAGTCTTAGAGTGTAGTGGTGTAGTCTTAGAGTGTAGTGGTGTAGTCTTAGAGTGTAGTGGTGTAGTCTTAGAGTGTAGTGGTGTAGTCTTAGAGTGTAGTGGTGTAGTCTTAGAGTGTAGTGGTGTAGTCTTAGAGTGTAGTGGTGTAGTCTTAGAGTGTAGTGGTGTAGTCTTAGAGTGTAGTGGTGTAGTCTTAGAGTGCAGTGGTATGGTAGTGTAGTGGTGTAGTCTTAGAGTGTAGTGGTATGGTAGTGTAGTGGTGTAGTCTTAGAGTGTAGTGGTGTAGTCTTAGAGTGTAGTGGTATGGTAGTGTAGTGGTGTAGTCTTAGAGTGTAGTGGTATGGTAGTGTAGTGGTGTAGTCTTAGAGTGTAGTGGTGTAGTCTTAGAGTGTAGTGGTATGGTAGTGTAGTGGTGTAGTCTTAGAGTGTAGTGGTGTAGTCTTAGAGTGTAGTGGTGTAGTCTTAGAGTGTAGTGGTGTAGTCTTAGAGTGTAGTGGTGTAGTCTTAGAGTGTAGTGGTGTAGTCTTAGAGTGTAGTGGTGTAGTCTTAGAGTGCAGTGGTATGGTAGTGTAGTGGTGTAGTCTTAGAGTGTAGTGGTATGGTAGTGTAGTGGTGTAGTCTTAGAGTGTAGTGGTGTAGTCTTAGAGTGTAGTGGTATGGTAGTGTAGTGGTGTAGTCTTAGAGTGTAGTGGTATGGTAGTGTAGTGGTGTAGTCTTAGAGTGTAGTGGTATGGTAGTGTAGTGGTGTAGTCTTAGAGTGTAGTGGTATGGTAGTGTAGTGGTGTAGTCTTAGAGTGTAGTGGTGTAGTCTTAGAGTGTAGTGGTATGGTAGTGTAGTGGTGTAGTCTTAGAGTGTAGTGGTATGGTAGTGTAGTGGTGTAGTCTTAGAGTGTAGTGGTGTAGTCTTAGAGTGTAGTGGTATGGTAGTGTAGTGGTGTAGTCTTAGAGTGTAGTGGTGTAGTCTTAGAGTGTAGTGGTGTAGTCTTAGAGTGTAGTGGTGTAGTCTTAGAGTGTAGTGGTGTAGTCTTAGAGTGTAGTGGTGTAGTCTTAGAGTGTAGTGGTATGGTAGTGTAGTGGTGTAGTCTTAGAGTGTAGTGGTATGGTAGTGTAGTGGTGTAGTCTTAGAGTGTAGTGGTATGGTAGTGTAGTGGTGTAGTCTTAGAGTGTAGTGGTATGGTAGTGTAGTGGTGTAGTCTTAGAGTGTAGTGGTGTAGTCTTAGAGTGTAGTGGTATGGTAGTGTAGTGGTGTAGTCTTAGAGTGTAGTGGTATGGTAGTGTAGTGGTGTAGTCTTAGAGTGCAGTGGTGTAGTCTTAGAGTGTAGTGGTATGGTAGTGTAGTGGTGTAGTCTTAGAGTGCAGTGGTGTAGTCTTAGAGTGTAGTGGTGTGGTAGTGCAGTGGTGTGGGAATGTCGGGGGTGTAGATGTGTGAGAGTTTAATAATAAGGAAGTGTGTTTGTGTAGTGATCTGACTGTGTGCTGATACACAAGTGCACAAGTGTATCAGTGTGGTAGGGCAGCAGTATACAAGTGTATCAGTGTGGTAGGGCAGCAGTATACAAGTGTATCAGTGTGGTAGGGCAGCAGTATACAAGTGTATCAGTGTGGTAGGGCAGCAGTATACAAGTGTATCAGTGTGGTAGGGCAGCAGTATACAAGTGTATCAGTGTGGTAGGGCAGCAGTATACAAGTGTATCAGTGTGGTAGGGCAGCAGTATACAAGTGTATCAGTGTGGTAGGGCAGCAGTATACAAGTGTATCAGTGTGGTAGGGCAGCAGTATACAAGTGTATCAGTGTGGTAGGGCAGCAGTATACAAGTTTATCAGTGTATTAGGGGACCAGTATACAAGTGTATCAGTGTGGTAGGGCAGCAGTATACAAGTGTATCAGTGTGGTAGGGCAGCAGTATACAAGTGGATCAGTGTGGTAGGGCAGCAGTATACAAGTTTATCAGTTTATCAGTGTATTAGGGGACCAGTATACAAGTGTATCAGTGTGGTAGGGCAGCAGTATACAAGTGTATCAGTGTGGTAGGGCAGCAGTATACAAGTGTATCAGTGTGGTAGGGCAGCAGTATACAAGTGTATCAGTGTGGTAGGGCAGCAGTATACAAGTGTATCAGTGTGGTAGGGCAGCAGTATACAAGTGTATCAGTGTGGTAGGGCAGCAGTATACAAGTGTATCAGTGTGGTAGGGCAGCAGTATATGTCGGAAAATCCGACACCATTTAATAATATCATACAGACAGATAATAATTGCTGTGTTGTATATACAAGTTAACCCGTAAAAAATGTAAATTGTAGTGGAATTTCCGTCTATAGAAAACGGGATATCATTACCACATAGTATTATAAATTCACCACCTATTATGGTGGGAATTATTCTTAAATACATTAGTCTTTGGACTTTACCATCATAAAACCATCTCATATAAATTAACTTAATTATCAATATCAAAATAGAGTAAATGTGACCCTTCTATCACTTTCTGAAATCTGGACAATGTAAGCCAGGCGTCAGGGAGGAGGGAGTGGTCAGCCATTGTTGTTGTCACCTCCGAGACGCGTGGAGCAAATTCGGCTCCTATCATATCTGGACAATGTCGGCCAGTAGCGTCAGTAGTATGGAGTGTCGCCATTGTGATTGAACTTAGACCAGAGGCTCACGGGAGCAATTCGGCTCCTGTTAATTCTCTTGGACGAAGTGTTATGGAAGATCAGAGTAGTGATCTGCCATCATCAACACGCTGTCATCAATTTCAAGGGAAGTGTCTTTCCGAAACCCGTTTATCTTTCATTTATAGCCATTAATGTCAGTAGATATAGGGTGAGCCAGTTAGAGCACGAGATCGCCTCATACTAAAGGTAATTAAGCCCAGGTCTATATGGTTCCTTGTACAGTGTTTTCTCTGATATAGCTGTCATATATTAGGATTCTGGCTTCACAGCTAGCGCCCTTTTGACTAATAAAGACGAGGAAGCATGCTTTGTGTACCAGTTACTGGGTGATGGAGGCTACCTCAAAGAGGGAAAATGTGGTGTCTACATCCTGGTTATACCTGGTGGACTAAGGCCTGCTGTACAAATAAGATAAGGAACCTCTTCAATGTATGTAGTCTAATACTGTAGTTTGATTGGCTGCATATATATAAATTTAATATAAACCCCCCTAATGTGTAGAGGATCGATTTGTGAGATTATGAGATTTTTGCAGAAATACAGTCCACTTATTATCATACAAATTGCTATCGAAGTATACAAATTAACGTAAATATAAATTCATATAAATTAAATAAATATAAATCTCACAGGTCGGTTCCCACATTATTTGGTCCTTCGAAACCGGATTATTTGGACCTTCGGAACCGGATTATTTGGTCCTTTGAACCCACATTTGGTCATCTTAGTACCGGATGAACCAGTTAACCAGTGGATTCATTAAGTATACAAAGCCAGCAGTCAAAGACGGCGGCGTTGCCTCGAGCGAGTTCACGAGCCGCTCAGCCCAGTTAAGCCTTAGTCAGCGGTTTCATGCACACCCACAGATTTGGTGGCGTGTTATTCTGTGAAATGACAGCGCTAATATTGAAGCCAGCCAAATTAGTGGCTGTGTCGCGAGATTGTTCACGGATTTCGTGGTGTTAAATTTCGCGAGAGATTATCCACGAATTTTGTGGAGTTTATTTCGCGAGGTCACTAATAATATTTAATACTTCTAGATAATATTAGAAGTTTCATAGAGGCTAATTAAGAGGCTATTTTCAATAATTGTGTATATTATTTCTCCATAATAGAGAATTATTTAATATATATTGCACTAGTGATCACAGTATGATATTTACTAATTGCCAGCCCACAACAGGGTAGGATATTACCATTGACTAGTTGAACTATTTATTGTTCATCCTAGTCCCATTATTACCATAGTCAGTTGTACTATATTGAACTACCTAGCACCATTAATGAATGGTGTAGACCTTATTTTGGGTGTAAATTTTATCAACTCGAGTTGAGTTGTATATATAATAATTTACTTATGATCATTACACCTTTGAGTGATTAATTAGTGTCTATTCCATACTATGGTGATATAGAAGAGCTAACCTAAAGGTACTTCCAGTACCACTGGTTTATCACTCAAATCATTAGTGTGTATGATTGTATATATATAATGTGTATTAATTTTAAGTGCTAACCTCTAGTAGAGGTAGGATTACAGCCTAGCGAGTACAGAAATTTTACCCTAGGCTACCATCAGTACTTGCTCACAATTTATGAGCCAGTGGTGCCCAATTAACAAGTCACCATGACTAATCCACAGAAAGCAAAGCGTGCTTTAATAGCAAGTAAACGCCAACTGACAAGAGATCTCGACCAATATGAACAGTTGTTATATGAGCCTGTAATTAATTATCGTCGGTTGAAAATACCACTGTTACAGATTCAAACCCAATTGCATATATTGAAAGCAAATAGGAAATCTTACCAAAATCAAGTCCACGACGACGACGACATAGTAGTTGAAGATGTGGAACCATTCCTGTCTGACCTAGCACAATATGAAGAAGAAACTCAAGGCAGGTTGGAACATTTACACAGGATAATTGAATCAGAACAAATAGCAAGTACATCAAATAAAGTAGATAATGTTATGGATGATCTGGATCTTTTTGAGAATAAATGTCAAGCCAGATTAGATTCTTTAATCAACAAGGATAAAGCTTCACCCACTACAGCTTCACCCAATATTATACCACCAGAAATTAAGCAGTTCTCAGACAATTTATCCACAGTCTCTGTGGATTCTGAAACCCCAATACCTGAGGCTACTAAGTTAACATGCCTTCAAACTAGAGGTGAAGCTGAACCAGTAGTAGAAAATGTAAATGAAAATAGCGACAGCACTAATTTCCCAGTCCAGCTTCCTAGGGAAAATGCTGGCAATGAGAAAACTGTCATACATCTAGTACTACAATTGCTGGACTTACCTCAACCTGATCAGACTGCTGACTCATTACAATCCTTCAGCATGGAGTTTGAGTCACTACTAAGAACATTCAGTCTTAAGGTTGATATAACTACTAGTGAATGGATGACCAAAGTAGTCCTTCTACGAAAATTGTCCAGCGATATACTAGATGAATTATATGCACATCAACATAACACCATCCTGACAGTACAGGACATCATTGAAGGTTTACATTCCATCATAAACAAACGACGAGCAAATGAGGAAGTTAAAGCCTCATGCAAGCCTTCAGAAATAGAAAATAATAGTCAATTAAAAGGTAAAATAACTACCCCAAATAAACATCAGTCAATTATACTCGCATCAAGTTGCAGAAAATCTGACAATGCAGCAGAATCCTCGAAGCCTACTGTTACTAGTTCACCCAAACCGGTAACTTCCAAACGTGCAGTAGGTTGGGGGACATGTATGTTCTGCAAAAAGAAACATTCAACATACTGTTGTGCTAATTATCCAACCAGAGACATTCGTATTGAGCGACTCCAGGAATTAGGGAGATGTTCAAGGTGTCTCAAGTCACACAACATAGACTATTGTGATACCCAATTCAACACCTGCAACAGGTGTAGAAGGGGTAGGCACCATGCAGCACTGTGCAAATATACGAAATTAACGTATTCAAGACCCAAGGTGGAAGATAGCATTCCCACCACAGTACAGTACTGCAAGGTGCAACAAACAAAGAGTGTCCAATCGGCAAAGTCTAAAGGTAATACGACTTTGCCTACTGCCCAAATTACCATCCAGAATAAGAGGGCCAAGGTCCATACCCGTGGGTTGTTTGACCAAGGATCCCAGAGAACATATGTCACTAAAAAGTTGGCAGATGAATTACAATTAAGGCCTGTAGCCCAGATGTCATTCAATATCTCAGGGTTTGTAACAGATGCAGGACCTCAAGTCTACCAGGTGGTACAACCATCAGTACGTTTAGGCAGGTACGTCTGTAGAGTACAAGCCATTGTGGTGGACAAAATACCAGTAGACCTACAAGTTCAAGGTCTGAGAGCAACAGCCAAATTCCTGAGAAATAGAGGAATAAAATTGGCAGATAATATTAAGTCTGATCACCTCACCGACTTTGGTCTCCTTGTAGGGACAGACTGTTGCCATCGATTCATCGGTAGCCCTACTAAATATCAGGGCATAACCATGTTAAAGTCTGCAGGAGGTAAATTACTCTCAGGCCCAGTATCAAGCTTGAGGAGACCTATGCCTGCAGATAAGCAATACTAGTAGAAATCTAAATTTGTCAGCTGATTATATTTCTCCAGTAGCATTATACTAAGGAGATTACAACTGACTATACCAACAGAGGTTGATGTTAGTATCATCATTTAAAGCTGAAGATGAGTTCATGAGGCCTCAGTGGCAAATCAGTGAACAGTAGCTTAAACAGCTACAAGTCACTGCGACCAATGTCACTGAACCCACTGCAGTCTAAGAACCATACTTTACTTCAATGATGAGCTATTCAATCTTCTGAATCAATTAACTAAATTAAACCCCAATAAATCTGATGACTGATTTGATACATTTATTATTTAATCAAGATGTATTCAATGGGCCTCAGTGTTTATATATCAGTGACCAGTTACCTGAACAAACTTCAAGTTATATCTAATGTCACTGATCTCACTGCAGTCCCTGAATCATACTTGACTGTAGTACTTGATCACATTCAGTCTTCTGGGTTAAATAATATGTAATAAGGCTTGAATTTTAGCCTTTCAAGAGTTGACAGGGAAATGAAATCGCATTAGACTTCTAACCCCTGCAACTCTAGTACGGGACATCCGTCCTGTACGAACAGACGCACAAATGTGTGATTACTAACTACTAACATCAAATTAATCTAATAATTCTAAGGAGGAGTATCGGTGTTCGTCTGTTCTAAAGAGGACTTCGACCCGTGAGCAACCCCCTGGGGAATTATGTCGGAAAATCCGACACCATTTAATAATATCATACAGACAGATAATAATTGCTGTGTTGTATACACAAGTTAACCCATAGAAAATGTAAATTGTAGTGGAATTTCCGTCTATAGAAAATGGGATATCATTACCACATACTATTATAAATTCACCACCTATTATGGTGGGAATTATTCTTAAATACATTAGTCTTTGGACTTTACCATCATAAAACCATCTCATATATATTAACTTAATTATCAATATCAAAATAGAGTAAATGTGACCCTTCTATCACTTTCTGAAATCTGGACAATGTAAGCCAGGCATCAGGGAGGAGGGAGTGGTCAGCCATTGTTGTTGTCACCTCCGAGACGCGTGGAGCAAATTCGGCTCCTATCATATCTGGACAATGTCAGCCAGTAGAGTCAGTAGTATGGAGTGTCACCATTGTGATTGTACTTAGACCAGAGGCTCACGGGAGCAATTCGGCTCCTGTTAATTCTCTTGGACGAAGTGTTATGGAAGATCAGAGTAGTGATCTGCCATCATCAACACGCTGTCATCAATTTCAAGGGAAGTGTCTTTCCGAAACCCGTTTATCTTTCATTTATGGCCATTAATGTCAGTAGATATAGGGTGGGCCAGTTAGAGCACGAGATCGCCTCATACTAAAGGTAATTAAGCCCAGGTCTATATGGTTCCTTGTACAGTGTTTTCTCTGATATAGCTGTCATATATTAGGATTCTGGCTTTACAGCTAGCGCCCTTTTGACAAGTAAAGACGAGGAAGCATGCTTTGTGTACCAGTTACTGGGTGATGGAGGCTACCTCAAAGAGGGAAAATGTGGTGTCTAAATCCTGGTTATACCTGGTGGACTAAGGCCTGCTGTACAAATAAGATAAGGAACCTCTTCAATGTATGTAGTCTAATACTGTAGTTTGATTGGCTGCATATATATAAATTTAATATAAACCCCCCTAATGTGTAGAGGATCGATTTGTGAGATTATTGCAGAAATACAGTCCACTTATTATCATACAAATTGCTATCGAAGTATACAAATTAACGTAAATATAAATTCATATAAATTAAATAAATATAAATCTCACAGGTCGGTTCCCACAGTATACAAGTGTATCAGTGTGGTAGGGCAGCAGTATACACGTGTATCAGTGTGGTAGGGCAGCAGTATATAAGTGTATCAGTGTGATAGGGCAGCAGTATATAAGTGTATCGGTGTGGTAGAGCAGCAGTATATAAGTGTATCAGTGTGGTAGGGCAGCAGTACAACTGGCGTGTATCTGGTCATGCAATCAGCCGGTATTTACCTGACCAAGGCAATAATTATCACTTATACGACAACAATTTTGGTTTGTGCATCACTGTACTTTCTTAGTCATACTCACCTATCTTTACTTCCAGGAAATTTCCAATGGCTCTTAGGTCCCGCCTTTCAACCTATACTCGACTAGTGTAAAGGTTCCAGAGCCTATTTGGTTGTGTCATATATGGATACACAGCTATGAGTAAAGTTTGCTTTCACATTCTCTACTCAGCGTATTTCATTTTCAAACTCTTCTGTCACTGAATAAATTATTTCTAATTTCTCTTGTTATGTAGTTACTTAGTTTAATTTTATTTCCCTCGTTCGTGTATTACCCATGCCAAATTGTATGGTTTTGTCTACCCTGTATATTCCCTGGAGCATTTTGTATGCGGTGTATATTTTGTATAAGTTTACCTCTTTTACTCCTTCCTCGTAACCCATACCTCTCAGCTCTGGGACTGGTCTGGTGCCATACCGAGGAACAGCTTCAGCTTCATTTAATGTTTAATCAGGTAAGAACTCCATAATGGTGTCGCATAATTAGGAATTTTATTGAACTGTATAATGATATACAAGTTCATAAATGACCATTTGTTGAGATTCCTAACGGAACCTGCTATGATGACCAACCTTACATATGCAGCTGATAAGCAATCAATGTTAGACTGGGAATAGAATTGTCCCCCGTGGGGCGCCCGTCATATTCTGTCTCTGAGATTTCTGGTGTGTTGCGGTGACTCGCCTCTTCCCGTTTAGCAGGACTCAGACTCCCTCTGTGTATAAGTAGAAGAAATCACGATTTATTTTATTATGATTAAAGGAAGGCAGTCGCCTAATTTCGATATATTTTATGTTATAAGTTTCGGTTGGGAAGGAGGCTAAGCCTTGTCTTTTGACAAAGATGACAGACACCAGCAGCCCGAGAAGACTTTCCCGCCGAGAATCAGAGGGGGGGGGGGGGGCAACAACACCGAAATTCCCGGATGGAAGAAAGGCAATTGGTCACACGCTGGCAGGAGTGGCCAATGAGGAAGTGCCCTGAGGTCACGTGACGCGAGGGTAGTGGAGCTTGTAGCCGCGGGCGGGCGCCCCTTGCACGCCATAACGTTGTATGAGGAGGTTGTCCTCGTTGAGGCTACAACAAACCGAGGAGTTTCACCAGATTATGGTGTCTTTGTTGTAGATATTGAAGAGTAACCTTACAAGTGACACTGCGAGACTCCCTGGGAAAGTTCAGAGGTTAAGACCAGCTGGTTGTGGACACGAGCAACTCAGAGTCCCGGGTGGTCACCTGTGTGTGCTGGGAGACTGGGCGGAGGAGGTGAGTGACGGCGCACTCACAGTCTTCCCCGTTCTTTGTGCGACCAGGCAAGGGGGAAAGGGTGCCGCCAGGTGAGCAGTGTGGACACCAAACGGCAGTCCTGACATCCAGAAGAATTCAGTGACCAGTGGGAGCGCCAGGTGTGGCCGGGACCCCTGTGACACCACGGAGACACAAGGGGGCCAGACGCACTCAAGTCTGCTTGCAAACCCCAGCAAATTGGAGTTTGCTTGCAGCTTCGGTCCGAAGCTGCAAGCAAACTCAAGTTGAGAGGAATGAGCGCCCACGGTGAAGTGAAGAGTACCGTGGAGAGTTGAGACATTCACCTTTGTGACTCAGGCGAGTAAGTAGTGAAAGACGGATGATATCCTCATGATGCACCCAGACTTTGCCAATGCAGACTACTTTTCACATGCCTCTAGAGGTAAGACATGTGATGGGGAGATATATGTTTTGCTAAAACTGCCAATCATCCGGTGTGATGGGGAGGTCTAGCATCACGTAGATAGTATTTTGACACACACTGTTCTCCCTTCATATAGTTTAGGGCAGCTGCACAAATGCACATGAACTTAAATGTATTAAAACAAAAAATTAGGCACTAGGTAAAATTCCCTTAACTATAAATTAATTTACCTTAGCAATAATATACATTTTCTTTACTCATTAGTGCCAAAGTAATTTACATTACATAGTGCAAATGTAATACTACGTGTTAAGGCAAGTTAGTGCCAAGTTGTTGTACAGTTGAGGCAAATGTTTCTTTTATTTCGAATATTCAGGCGAGTGTTTTCTGTATTTGGAATGTTGAGGCGAGAGTTGTTTGTGGTTCCTATGTTGAAGAGAATGAGTTGTGTTTGGAATGTTGAGTCGAGTTCCTCTTGAGTTGGTAATTTACAGTTAAAACATTTTCGTGAATGGAGAATAAGTTTGATGGTTGTGTTGGTGGTGCAACACTCAGAGAGGGGGGGGGGGGGATTATGCTGTGGTTCACCAGTACTGGTGTGTTGCCTCTCTCCCTCTACCAGGCCCCCCACACTCGGTAATTGTCTCCGCCAGGTAGCCCACAGTAATTAGTCTTCAGATTACCTGCGTGAATTTATGTTTGTGTGTCTGTGTTGGATATACTTCCCTCCCTGCTGGCACTCCCTGCTGGCACTCCCTGCTGCACTCCCTGCTGGCACTCCCTGCTGACACTCCCTGCTGGCACTCCCTGCAGGCACCCCCTGCTGGCACTCCCTGCTGACACTCCCTGCAGGCTCTCCCTGCTGGCACTCCCTGCTGGCACTCCCTGCAGGCACCCCCTGCTGGCACTCCCTGCTGACACTCCCTGCAGGCTCTCCCTGCTGGCATTCCCTGCTGGCACTCCCTGCTGGCACACCATGCTGGCACTCCCTGCTGGCACTCCCTGCAGGCACCCCCTGCTGGCACTCCCTGCTGGAACTCCCTGCTGGCACTCCCTGCAGGCACCCCCTGCTGGCACTCCCTGCAGGCACCCCCTGCTGGCACTCCCTGCTGGCACTCCATGCTGGCACTCCCTGCTGGCACTCCCTGCAGGCACCCCCTGCTGGCACTCCCTGCTGGCACTCCCTGCTGGCACCCCCTGCTGGCACTCCCTGCTGGCACTCCCTGCTGGCACTCCCTGCTGGCACTCCCTGCTGGCACTCCCTGCAGGCACCCCCTGCTGGCACTCCCTGCAGGCACCCCCTGCTGGCACTCCCTGCTGGTACTCCCTGCTGGCACTCCCTGCTGGCACTCCCTGCTGGCATCCCCTGCTGGCACTCCCTGCAGGCACCCCATGCAGGCACTCCCTGCTGGCACTCCCTGCAGGCACCCCCTGCTGGCACTCCATGCTGGCACTCCCTGCTGGCACTCCCTGCTAGCACTCCCTGCTGGCACTCCCTGCTGGCACTCCATGCTGGCACTCCCTATTGGCACTCCATGCTGGCACTCCCTGCTGGCACTCCCTGCTGGCACTCCCTGCTGGCACCCCCTGCTGGCACTCCCTGCTGTGGGATATTTGGGCTTGATTCTGATTAATTAATAATTAATGTAGTAAAATTAAATTACGAAGGACCACTCGCTTTTAAAGTAAAGAGGGAAACTGAGAATTTCAGATCATTGGATAATTTCTAGAGGAAACCAGTGACTATGGATATAACTAGAAAGCATCATCATAATAATAATTAATGGGCTGTATTATTAAAGAAACAAACCTCAAACACCTACATTGGGGGGTTATTACTGGAGGTAAGTACATCCAGGAATTAGTGTGGTTCGTTCACTAATTCAATTAATAATAATCTAATCCTATAAGGTAATGTTGAAACTAATATCATTCACATAAAAGGGAATATAAATATGAGCATAATAATGAGTTACAGTAAATCACACATTAATCTCAAAGTATTCTGCATAAATTAAATTGCAATGGAATAGTAAAAGGAAATAAATCTTAGCTTGACGAAGATTCCTTTAGAAACCATTGAAGTCCTCTTATTCTCCAGACTCGGTACATAGACGAGTGATACGGGTTAACATGGAGAAGGCAGCGTGAGGAATTCTTCTCTCGGGCTGCAAGATAAATAATTTTCAGTAGCAACTGATTTAACTATTAAATTTATATTCAAGAATATTGAAATTTACAGGGGACAAATTTTAATCACCTGTTATTAGGTGTTATCGCGCTTCTTAACGAACAATCACCCTGCTATTATCAATCTTATACCTGATGCATCAAATAAAAGAATACTTAGCTGTGGGCACTGTATAAGTATTAAGATTGCCGTATTTCGCATCCCAGGCTCCGGTGAACCTATCCTGGATAGTGATGCGCTTCAGCAGGCTGATCACGTGTCGTCAGGAACCAAGTCAAAGGGCTCCTTATTTAACACCAGCACTAGTTGAAGATATTATCTGCAAGGTTATTCACGCCTCACAGTGGCGGCTTTCATCTGTAGATGGATAACACCTGTCCTATTTGCTGGACAATGGCGTATTCTTATGAGTACGGTAAGCGCAGGTTTGCTTCCTTTCGGCTCTGCACGTGTCCGCGTACTGAGGAGGATGGCGTCCCTCCAACCCACGCCGAGTCGACGTTCATAAAACAAATTATTGTCTCGAACATTAATATTTCTCGCATTTGCGCTTGAAACGTTAAAGACTGGACGGGTTTATTATTTAGAGGAACAAAATATTATTATTTACCAATCTAAGAATAGTAAATATATAAGGGAGAGGAATTAATGTCTCCCCATGGCATTCATTGATGACGTTAACTCTATCGCGAGGTAGACGCTATGATTCTAACGCTCTATTCGGCTTTTAGTTAGAGGACAATTCGTCTGCAATCAGTTATCATACAGAATGCTTTAATTATGGAGAATCGTATTTAATTCTCACACAAATTTGATATAATGTGTTTACTGTAAGGAAATCTGACGCAATACTGACGTCAGGTGACGTGAGAATTCTAGCCTAATGCACAGATGAATTATTAGTACATGAGAATTCTACGAGTTGTTAATTTTACTTACTACAATATTTAGTATGGTTAGTAATAAGTAATAAGAATACAACAATGTTGTATTCGGTGTTAGAAATATCCAACACCTGCTGGCACTTTATGCTGGCACTCCCTGCTGGCACTCCCTGCAGGCACCCCCTGCTGGCACTCCCTGCTGACACTCCCTGCTGGCACTCCCTGCTGGCACTCCCTGCAGGCACCCCCTGCTGGCACTCCCTGCTGGCACTCCCTGCTGATACTCCCTGCTGGCACTCCCTGCTGGCACTCCCTGCTGGCACTTCCTGCTGGCACTCCCTGCTGGAACTCCCTAATGGCACTCCATGCTGGCACTCCCTGCTGGCACTCCCTACTGGCACTCCATGCTGGCACTCCCTGCTGGCACTCCATGCTGGCACTCCATGCTGGCACTCCATGCTGGCACTCCCTGCTGGCACTTCCTGCTGGCACTCCATGCTGGAACTGCCTACTGGCACTCCATGCTGGCACTCCCTGCTGGCACCCCATGCTGGCACTCCCTGCTGGCACTTCCTGCTGGCACTCCATGCTGGCACTCCCTGCTGGCATTCCCTCCCAGCAAACACAAATCATCTAGAAAACGTTTGTCTATCTCTTCCCATAGGTGTGGGAATGATTTGCATTGAAAATGGTGCAGGAGAGCCTTTGAGAAACTTTTAATCAAAAAATCCAAACACAAAAGTTTTATAATAAATTGTTTTTCTGCAACTATTTTCTTCCTAATGTATTACAAATAGTTTTGCATGTTTATATATAAAATTTATGGTGTTTTTTTGTAAAATTCATTAATAAATTGTGAATGATATTTATTGGCTCAGTGAAACGTTCAAAATCCATTTAGTTATAATATGATCAGAAAAAAGTAGTTTTCCAAATTTTCTAAAAATCGCTCTTTTTAACACAATTTGACTCCTTATGGATTCCACTAAACACTAATATCATGTTTAAATATATAATTTATGTATTATTCCCTAAGATAATTTATATAAATTATAAAAGTTGCTGGAAAGTGGTGTGAAAGAATCTGAAAACGTTTTGTTGTCTTATATTGGCTTGTTCTTATTAACTAGAGTGAGTAAGAGTGAGCGAGATGGGTAAGAGTGAATAAGAGTGACTGAGACTAAGAGTAAGAGTGACTGAAGGTGAGTGAGAGTGCCAGAACGTGTGTAAGTGTGAATAAGAGTGAGAGTGTGTAAGTGTGAGTAAGAGTGAGTGAGAGTGAGTAAAAGTAAGAGTGACTGAGAGTGAGTGAGAGTAAGAGTGACAGAGTGAGTAAGAGTGATTGAGAGTAAGGGTGACAGAGTGAGTAAGAGTGAGAGTAAAAGTGATTGAGAGTAAGGGTGATAATGAGAGTAAGAGTGATTGAGAGTTAGTGAGAGTAAGTTTGATTGAGAGTAAGAGTGATTGAGAGTAAGAGTGATTGTGAGTAAGAGTAAGAATGAGAATAAGAGTGATTGAGAGTAAGAGTGATTGGGAGTAAGAGTAAGAGTGAGTAAGAGTAAGAATGAGAGTAAGAGTGATTGGGAGTAGGAGTGATTGGGAGTAAGAGTGATTGAGAATAAGAGTGAGAGTAAGAGTGATTGAGAGTAAGAGTATGAGAGTAAGAGTGAGAGAGTGAGTATAAATGGGTAAGGGTGACTGAGAGTGAGTAAGAGTGACAGAGAGTAAGAGTGACAGAGAGTAAGAGTGACAGAGAGTAAGAGTGACAGAGAGTAAGTGACAAAGAGTAAGAGTGACAGAGTAAGAGTGACAGAGAGTAAGAGTGACAGAGTAAGAGTGAGTATGAGAGTAAGAGTGACAGAGAGTAAGAGTGAGTATGAGAGTAAGAGTGACAGAGAGTAAGAGTGAGTATGAGAGTAAGAGTGAGTATGAGAGTGAGTAAGAGTGAGTAAGGATGACTGAGAGTAAGAGTGAGTAATAGTGCGTAAGAGTGAGTAATAGTGTGTAAGACTGATTGAGAGTAAGAGTGAGTAATAGTGCGTAAGAGTAATTGAGAGTGAGAGTGAGTTAAGAGTGTGAGGTGTGAGAGGGTAGCAGGCCAGGGAGGCAGGATGTGTGGTCACAGGCGAGGCCTAGTCCTCGTGATCTCTAATGTTGGTTTTTATATATATATGTTGGATTTTTTGTCCTGTTTCAAATTATAATTATTTAGCAGGAATGTAATAAGATATTGCACAGTATTAATGTGACAATAATATATGCATTATTTCCTTGATAATCAAACTTGTTGTTCAAAGATAATATACAATCTTTGAAGGAAACATTTTGAGAGTGCGAGCTGCCAACACTGGGCTGGTGGTGAGAGACACATGGTTAGTTGTGCTCAGACCTTCATTGGTGAAGGGTGTGTCCCAGCTGGCCGCCACCAGCCGCCACCCGCCGCCACCCGCCGCCACCACCACCACCCACCACCACCCACTACCACCCACCATCACCCACCACCACCCACCCCCGCCATCACCCACCACCACCCACCACCACCAGCCGCCACCCGCCACCCGCCACCGCCACCCGCCACCACCACCTGCCACCACCACCCGCCGCCACCACCACCCACCACCCACCACCAGCCGCCACCACCCACCACCCACCACCAGCCGCCACCACCCACCACCAGCCGCCACCTGCCACCACCCACCACCCACCACCAGCCACCACCCGCCAGCACCCACCACCCACCTCAACCCGCCACCACCCACCATCACCCACCACCACCCGCCACCACCCACCACCAGCCGCCACCCGCCACCACCCACCACCAGCCGCCACCACCCACCACCCACCACCCGCCACCACCCACCACCAACCACCGGCCACCACCCGCCACCACCCACCACCAGCCGCCACCACCCACCACCAGCCGCCACCCACCACCCGCCACCACCCGCCACCACCCACCACCAGCCGCCACCCACCACCAGCCGCCACCCACCACCAGCCGCCACCCACCTCCAGCCGCCACCCGCCACCACCCACCACCAGCCGCCACCCACCACCAGCCGCCACCTGCCACCACCCACCACCAGCCGCCACCTGCCCCCAGCCGCCACCCACCACCAGCCGCCACCCGCCACCACCCACCACCAGCCGCCACCCACCACCACCCACCACCAGCCGCCACCCGCCACCACCCACCACCAGCCGCCACCACAACCACCCACCACCAGCAGCCACCCGCCACCACCACCCGCCACCCACCACAAGCCGCCACCCGCCACCACCCACCACCAGCCGCCACCCGCCACCACCCACCACCAGCCACCCGCTACCACCCACCACCAGCCGCCACCCACCACCAGCCGCCACCCACCACCAGCCGCCACCTGCCGCCACCCACCACCAGCCACCACCCGCCACCACCCACCACCAGCCACCACCCACCACCACCACCAGCCGCCACCCGCCACCACCCACCACCACCCAGAACCACCCACCACCACCAGCCGCCACCACCCACCACTGCCGCCACCACCCACCACCACCCACCACCACCAGCCGCCACCCGCCACCACCCACCACCGCCACCACCCACCACCACCACCAGCCGCCACCCGCCGCCACCAGCCGCCACCGCCACCACCAGCCGCCACGCCACCGCCACCAGCCGCCACCCACCACCGCCGCCCGCCACCACCAGCCGCCACCACCAGCCACCACCACCCACCACCACCAGCCGTCACCCACCACCACCAGCCGCCACCCGCCACCACCCACCACCACCAGCCGCCACCCGCCACCACCCACCACCGCCACCACCCACCACCACCACCAGCCGCCACCCGCCGCCACCAGCCGCCACCGCCACCACCAGCCGCCACGCCACCGCCACCAGCCGCCACCCACCACCGCCGCCCGCCACCACCAGCCGCCACCACCAGCCACCACCACCCACCACCACCAGCCGTCACCCACCACCACCAGCCGCCACCCGCCACCACCCACCACCACCAGCCGCCACCGCCAGCACCCACCACCAGCCGCCACCACCAACCACCACTAGCCGCCACCCGCCACCACCACCCGCCACCACCAGCCGCCACCGCCAGCACCCACCACCAGCCGCCACCACCAGGCGCCACCGCCACCACCCACCACCACCAGCCGCCAGCCGCCACCACCAGCCGCCACCGCCACCACCCACCACCACCAGCCGCCACCCACCACCCGCCACCACCACAGCCGCCACCACCACCCACCACCACCACCACCACCACCCGCCATCACCGCCGCCACCGCCACCACCCACCACAGCCGCCGCCACCCATCACCACCGCCACCACCACCCACCACCACCGCCACCACCCATCACCGCCGCCACCACCAGCCAAAACCGCCCACCACCAGCCACCATCACCGCCACCAGCCGCCACCACCACCACCACCACCAGCCGCCATCACCGCCACCACCACCGCCACCAGCCGCCACCACCCATCACAGCCGCCGCCGCCCGCCACCGCCAACGACCACCCACCACTACCGCCCGCCACCACCGCCGCCACTGTCCGCCACCGCCAGACACAGCCGCCAGTGTCCGCCACTGTCCGCCACCGCCACCACTGTCTGCCCGCCACCACTGTCCGCCACCGCCACTACTGTCCGTCCGCTGCCACTGTCCACCCGCCGACACTGTCCACCCGCCGCCACTGTCCGCCACCACTACCACTGTCCGCCCGCCTCCAGTGTCCGCCACCGCCGCCACTGTCCGCCACCGCCACCACTGTCCGCCCGCCGCCAGTGTCCGCCACCGCTGCCACTGTCCGCCACCGCCACCACTGTCCGCCCGCTGCCACTGTCCGCCACCGCCACCACTGTCTGCCCGCCGCCACTGTCCGCCACCGCCACTACTGTCAGCCCGCTGCCACTGTCCACCCGCCGCCACTGTCCGCCACCACTACCACTGTCCGCCACCACTGTCCGCCACCGCCACCACTGTCCGCCACCGCCACCACTGTCCGCCACCGCCACCACTGTCCGCCACCGCCACCACTGTCCGCCACCACCACCACTGTCCGCCACCGCCACCACTGTCCGCCACCGCCACCACTATCCGCCATCGCCACCACTGTCCGCCACCGCCACCATTGTCCGCCACCGCCACCACTGTCCTCCCGCCGCCACTGTCCACCACCGCCGCCACTGTCCGCCCGCCGCCACTATCCGCCACCGCCACCACTGTCCGCCCGCCGCCACTGTCCGCCTGCCGCCACTCTCCACCACCGCCGCCACTGTCCGCCACAGCAGCCACTGTCCGCCACAGCAGCCACTGTCCGCCCGCCGCCACTGTCCACACCGCCGCCACTGTCCGCCACAGCCGCCACTATCTGCCACCGCCGCCACTCTCCGCCACCGCCGCCACTGTCCGCCACCGCTGCCACTCTCCGCCGTACAGCCTTCCCTCTCTCCGTTAGTAAATAATTATAATTGTTAGTAAATAATAAAAGAAATATAAATTATTAATTTTTTTACCCTTAAATTGGTTTTAATATTTAAATTGAAAATAATAATATAATATAAAATAAAATATAATAAAAATAATAATATAATATAAAATAATATAATTTAATTTCAAGAAATTTAACTTTAAACACAAAGATGTGAAAAGGGTTCAGATTATAGGCTCAAACCTTTCACAAGAGATTCATATTGGTATATGAATGGATTATGAATGACTCATGTTAGGATTGTAAAGTTGCCACAACATCTCAAGTTAGTGTTAGATACGAAGGTTTTGGTTATAAGTTGTGGAAACCTATTTAAGTCCACACACAATATCGTATCTGATACGATAAAACAAACGTTTCCAATCCTTTCAAATACTTTCCAGATATGTTGTGGCAACCTAAAATTGTTTGCTGGGCTGCTGGCACTCCATGCTGGCACTCCCTGCTGGCACTCCCTGCAGGCACTCCCTGCAGTCACTCCCTACAGGCACTCCCTGCTGGCACTCCCTGCTGGCACTCCCTGCTTGCACTCCCTACTCTCTGCTCCCTCTCTCCTCCATTGAAGTAAGGTCCAACTTCTGAGCCGTTCACGTTAACTAATTCTTATGGATACTGCGGCCTAGCCTAGCCAGCCTCCTCTTCCAGGCACGGGTACCAAACAGTGGCTACAATGGCGTCGCCGCCTCCCCCAACCCACGTGTCTCGCCACTCTTGACGCCAGGACCCTTCTCTCTCGCCCGCTGTCCAGGCACGCTCGCTCTACAATGGCGTCGCCGTCTCCCCCAACCCGCGTCTCGCATTCACCACAGAAATTATTGATCACGAATAATACTTTTTCGTGCAATTGTGGCTGAAATACTTTAATGAGGACTGGGTTGCAATTATAGGGATTTAAATATTAACGCTTTCTCGTCTTATGGTGTTAAACGAGAAATGGAGAAGATTTTAGTTTTCTGCATGGCATTCGCGCGTGACAAAAAAAACTATTACTTGATAACAATTGTAACTAAAAACTCTCGATTTAGGATTATTGGGAGTTATGTTATCCGTAAGTATTTATCACACGGAATACTGATGATTTTAGAGAACCACATTCAATTCTCTAATACATTGGTAATAAATGTCTTTAACTAGACATTATCTGACGCAATGTTTGCTGCTCTATTTCGTGAGAATTCTAGCATTAATACGCAGATACAATGGCTAGTTTATGTTGACACTACTGTTAGTAAATTTAGTGACTACTGTAGTTAGTATATAATAATAAAGATTTATTATAATACAATAGTAGTTTATTAGTGTTGGAAATTTCCAACACTCATCTCCTCTCCCTCACACTCATCTCCTCTCACTTGCTCTCATCTCCTCTCCCTCATACTCATCTCCTCTCCCTCACACTCATCTCCTCTCTCTCACACTCATCTCCTCTCCCTCATACTCATCTCTTCTCCCTCTCACTCATCTCTTCTCCCTCACACTCATCTCCTCTCCCTCTCACTCATCTCCTCTCCCTCACACTCATCTCCTCTCTCTCATACTCATCTCCTCTCCCTTACACTCATCTCCTCTCACTCACACTCTTCTCCTCTCCCTCACACTCATCTCCTCTCCCTCTCACTAATCTCCTTTCCCACACACTCATCTCCTTTCCCTCTCACTCATCTCCTCTCTCTCTCACTCATCTCCTCTCCCTCATACTCATCTCCTCTCCCTCACACTCATCTCCTCTCACTCACACTCATCTCCTCTCCCTCATACTCATCTCCTCTCCCTCACACTCATCTCTCACTCACACTCATCTCCTCTCCCTCACACTCATCTCCTCTCCCTCTCACTCATCTCCTCTCCCTCACACTCATCTCCTCTCACTTGCTCTCATCTCCTCTCCCTCATACTCATCTCCTCTCCCTCACACTCATCTCCTCTCCCTCTCACTCATCTCCTCTCCCTCACACTCATCTCCTTTCCTTCTCACTTATCTCCTCTCCCTCATACTCATCTCTTCTCCCTCTCACTCATCTCCTCTCCCTCATACTCATCTCCTCTCCCTCTCACTCATCTCCTCTCCCTCACACTCATCTCCTTTCCCTCTCACTTATCTCTTCTCCCTCATACTCATCTCCTCTCCCTCATACTCATCTCCTCTCCCTCATACTCATCTCCTCTCCCTCACACTCATCTCCTCTCACTCACACTCATCTCCTCTCCCTCACACTCATCTCCTCTCACTCATCTCCTCTCCCTCACACTCATCTCCTCTCCCTCTCCCTCATCTCCTCTCCCTCACACTCATCTCCTCTCCCACACACTAATCTCCTCTCCCTCATACTCATCTCTTCTCCCTCTCACTCATCTCCTCTCACTCACACTCATATCGTCTCCCACACACTCATTTATACATGTAATAATTTTGTAATTATATTCCTGCCGTCATAATCAGTATTGAGGCCAGCGAGGGTAAGTCTGGGGGACTGGTTGTTAATACCACCAGGGAGGGTAAGTGTGGGGGACTGGTTGTTAATACCACCAGGGAGGGTAAGTGTGGGTGACTGGTTGTTAATACCACCAGCGAGGGTAAGTGTGGGGGACTGGTTGTTAATACCACCAGGGAGGGTAAGTGTGGGGGACTGGTTGTTAATACCACCAGGGAGGGTAAGTGTGGGGGACTGGTTGTTAATACCACCAGGGAGGGTAAGTGTGGGGGACTGGTTGTTAATACCACCAGGGAGGGTAAGTGTGGGGGACTGGTTGTTAATACCACCAAGGAAGGTAAGTGTGGGGGACTGGTTGTTAATACCACCAGGGAGGGTAAGTGTGGGGGACTGGTTGTTAATACCACCAGGGAGGGTAAGTGTGGGGGACTGGTTGTTAATACCACCAGGGAGGGTAAGTGTGGGGGACTGGTTGTTAATACCACCAGGGAGGGTAAGTGTGGGGGACTGGTTGTTAATACCACCAGGGAGGGTAAGTGTGGGTGACTGGTTGTTAATACCACCAGCGAGGGTAAGTGTGGGGGACTGGTTGTTAATACCACCAGGGAGGGTAAGTGTGGGGGACTGGTTGTTAATACCACCAGGGAGGGTAAGTGTGGGGGACTGGTTGTTAATACCACCAGGGAGGGTAAGTGTGGGGGACTGGTTGTTAATACCACCAGGGAGAGTAAGTGAGGGGGACTGGTTGTTAATACCACCAGGGAGGGTAAGTGTGGGTGACTGGTTGTTAATACCACCAGGGAAGGTAAGTGTGGGGGACTGGTTGTTAATACCACCAGGGAGAGTAAGTGAGGGGGACTGGTTGTTAATACCACCAGGGAAGGTAAGTGAGGGGTAAGTGCGTACCTACGAACCTGTACAATTTTTCCTCAATTTTTTACGGCTTTGGTTACATTTATTAAAAAGTTTACAAGCATGAAAACTAACCAATCAACTGTTGTTATTGTTATGAACAGCCTCCTGGTGCTTCGGAGCTCATTAACTGCTTAATAATTGTAAACAAAGCCGCCAAAGATTGAGAAAAGATGTACAGGTTCGTCAGTGTTTGCGTAACTGCTTCGTGAATCTGGCCCAACTAACTACCTTGTATGCCTGAGTGTCTTTTACATTCATTCACAGTTTAATGGACACGCAGAATTCCCGCAGCTCTTGTAATATTATCGTCCTCCATATTTATCTTACTTGAATTATGTGACTCCCTGAGGGAACTGTCCCAATTGGTTCACCTTCACAACAATGATTAAACCTGAAATACAGAAAATTATACAAACAATTTTTTAATCAAATCAATGTTAAAAAAATTAGACAAATTGCACAAAATTCTTTTGTAAAAGTAGAGAATTGAAACATTCCTCTGTATAAATATACACAAAATATGCAGTTCAAGTTTCCAAACTTCAGAGTAAACTTTATCAAGTTACGTATAAAACATACCATTAACAACACCTTCATATATATATCGTTCAATGCCCTTAGTGGAGACGATCGTCGACATTACAATGCTCTCAGTAATTATTATTGGTTTATATTTATATATACAAAAGTTCTTACAGTGTTGCAGAGCCACCAGCCCGCGAGGAGTCTCGGGCAGGTCCTTAATCCTAATATTACCCGGGATACGACCCGACAAATCGTTTAACAACCCATTCACTCCTGGGTGAACAGACGCTACAGTTAAGGATTGGCGCCCAGTAAATTCTCCCCGGCTAGGATACGAACCCAGGCTAAAGCGCTTGCGAAACACCATGTGAACGTCTTACCACTACGCCACGGGGGCTGTAAAATTCTGTCCTTGTTCAATCAGTACGGCTCAATGACACTTTCAAGCTTAGCCCTGGGTCCTCTTGAACACTTAGCCCTGGGCCCCCTTGAACACTTAGCATAGGCCCCCTTGAACACTTAGCCCTGGGCCCCCTTGAACACTTAGCCCTGGGCCCCCTTGAACACTTAGCCATGGGTCCCCTTGAACACTTAGCCCTGGGCCCCCTTGAACACTTAGCCCTGGGCCCCCTTGAACACTTAGCCATGGGTCCTCTTGAACACTTAGCCCTGGGCCCCCTTGAACACTTAGCCCTGGGTCCTCTTGAACACTTAGCCCTGGGCCCTCTTGAACACTTAGCCCTGGGCCCCCTTGAACACTTAGCCCTGGGCCCCCTTGAACACTTAGCCATGGGTCCTCTTGAACACTTAGCCCTGGGCCCCCTTGAACACTTAGCCCTGGGCCCCCTTGAACACTTAGCCATGGGTCCTCTTGAACACTTAGCCCTGGGCCCCCTTGAACACTTAGCCCTGGGTCCTCTTGAACAGTTAGCCCTGGGCCCTCTTGAACACTTAGCCCTGGGCCCCCTTGAACACTTAGCCCTGGGTCCTCTTGAACAGTTAGCCCTGGGCCCTCTTGAACACTTAGCCCTGGGCCCCCTTGAACACTTAGCCCTGGGTCCTCTTGAACACTTAGCCCTGGGCCCCCTTGAACACTTAGCCCTGGGCCCCCTTGAACACTTAGCCCTGGGTCCTCTTGAACACTTATCCCTGGGCACCCTTGAACACCTAGCCCTGGGCCCCCTTGAACACTTAGCCCTGGGCCCCCTTGAACACTTAGCCCAGGGTCCTCTTGAACACTTAGCCCTGGGCCCCTTTGAACACTTAGCCCTGGGTCCTCTTGAACACTTAGCCCTGGGCCCTCTTGAACACTTAGCCCTGGGCCCCCTTGAACACTTAGCCCTTGGCCCCCTTGAACACTTAGCCCTGGGCCCCCTTGAACACTTAGCTTTGAGTCCTCTTGAACACTTAGCCCTGGGCACCCTTGAACACTTAGCCCTAGGCCCCCTTGAACACTTAGCCCTGGACCCTCTTGAACACTTAGCCCTGGGTCCTCTTGAACACTTAGCCCTGGGACCCCTTGAACACTTAGCCCTGGGCCCCCTTGAACACTTTGCCCTGGGCCCCCTTGAACACTTAGCCCTGCGTCCTCTTGAACACTTAGCCCTGGGCACCCTTGAACACTTAGCCCTGGGCACCCTTGAACACTTAGCCCTGGGCCCTCTTGAACACATAGCCCTGGGTCCTCTTGAACACTTAGCCCTGGGCCCTCCTGAGCACTTAGCCATGGGCCCCCCTTGAACATTTAGCCCTGGGCCCCCTTGAACACTTAGCCCTGGGTCCTCTTGAACACTTAGCCCTGGGCCCTCTTGAACACTTAGCCCTGGGCCCCCTTGAACACTTAGCCCTGGGTCCTCTTGAACAGTTAGCTCTGGGCCCTCTTGAACACTTAGCCCTGGGCCCCCTTGAACACTTAGCCCTGGGTCCTCTTGAACACTTAGCCCTGGGCCCCCTTGAACACTTAGCCCTGGGCCCCCTTGAACACTTATCCCTGGGTCCTCTTGAACACTTATCCCTGGGCACCCTTGAACACGTAGCCCTGGGCCCCCTTGAACACTTAGCCCTGGGCCCCCTTGAACACTTAGCCCAGGGTCCTCTTGAACACTTAGCCCTGGGCCCCTTTGAACACTTAGCCCTGGGTCCTCTTGAACACTTAGCCCTGGGCCCTCTTGAACACTTAGCCCTGGGCCCCCTTGAACACTTAGACCTTGGCCCCCTTGAACACTTAGCCCTGGGCCCCCTTGAACACTTAGCTTTGGGTCCTCTTGAACACTTAGCCCTGGGCACCCTTGAACACTTAGCCCTGGGTCCTCTTGAACACTTAGCCCTGGGCCCCCTTGAACACTTAGCCCTGGGCTCCCTTCAACACTTTGCCCTGGGCCCCCTTGAACACTTAGCCCTGCGTCCTCTTGAACACTTAGCCCTGGGCACCCTTGAACACTTAGCCCTGGGCACCCTTGAACACTTAGCCCTGGGCCCCCTTGAACACTTAGCCCTGGGCCCTCTTGAACACTTAGCCCTGGGCACCCTTGAACACTTAGCCCTGGGCCCCCTTGAACACTTAGCCCTGGTTCCTCTTGAACACTTAGCCCTGGGCCCCCTTGAACACTTAGCCCTGGGCCCCCTTGAACACTTAGCCCTGGGCCCCCTTGAACACTTAGCCCTGGGCCCCCTTCAACACTTACCCTGGGCCCTCTTGAACACTTAGCCCTGGGCCCTCTTGAACACTTAGCCCTGGGCCCTCTTGGACACTTAGCCCTGGGCCCCCTTGAACACTTAGCCATGGGCCCCTTTGAACACTTAGCCCTGGGGCCCCTTGAACACTTAGCCATGGACCCTCTTGAACACTTGGCCCTGGGTCCCCTTGAACACTTAGCCCTGGGCCCCCTTGAACACTTAGCCATGGGCCCCTTTGAACACTTAGCCCTGGGGCCCCTTGAACACTTAGCCATGGACCCTCTTGAACACTTAGCCCTGGGTCCCCTTGAACACTTAGCCCTGGGCCCCCTTGAACACTTAGCCCTGGGCCCTCTTGAACACTTAGCCCTGGGCCCCCTTGAACACTTAGCCCTGGGCCCCCTTGAACACTTACCCTAGGCCCTCTTGAACTCTTAGCCCTGGGCCCTCTTGAACACTTAGCCCTGTGCCCTCTTGAACACTTTGCCCTGGGCCCCCTTGAACACTTAGCCATAGGTCCCCTTCAACACTTAGCCCTGGTTCCCTTGAACACTTATTCTTGGGTCCTCTTGAACACTTAGCCCTGGGCCCCCTTTAACACTTAGCCATAGGTCCCCTTGAACACTTAGCCCTGGGTCCCCTTGAACACTTATTCTTGGGCCCTCTTGAACACTTAGCCCTGGGCCCCCTTGAACACTTAGACCTTGGCCCCCTTGAACACTTAGCCCTGGGCACCCTTGAACACTTAGCTTTGGGTCCTCTTGAACACTTAGCCCTGGGCACCCTTGAACACTTAGCCCTGGGTCCTCTTGAACACTTAGCCCTGGGCCCCTTTGAACACTTAGCCCTGGGCTCCCTTCAACACTTTGCCCTGGGCCCCCTTGAACACTTAGCCCTGCGTCCTCTTGAACACTTAGCCCTGGGCACCCTTGAACACTTAGCCCTGGGCACCCTTGAACACTTAGCCCTGGGCCCCCTTGAACACTTAGCCCTGGGCCCTCTTGAACACTTAGCCCTGGGCACCCTTGAACACTTAGCCCTGGGCCCCCTTGAACACTTAGCCCTGGTTCCTCTTGAACACTTAGCCCTGGGCCCCCTTGAACACTTAGCCCTGGGCCCCCTTGAACACTTAGCCCTGGGCCCCCTTGAACACTTAGCCCTGGGCCCCCTTCAACACTTACCCTGGGCCCTCTTGAACACTTAGCCCTGGGCCCTCTTGAACACTTAGCCCTGGGCCCTCTTGGACACTTAGCCCTGGGCCCCCTTGAACACTTAGCCATGGGCCCCTTTGAACACTTAGCCCTGGGGCCCCTTGAACACTTAGCCATGGACCCTCTTGAACACTTGGCCCTGGGTCCCCTTGAACACTTAGCCCTGGGCCCCCTTGAACACTTAGCCATGGGCCCCTTTGAACACTTAGCCCTGGGGCCCCTTGAACACTTAGCCATGGACCCTCTTGAACACTTAGCCCTGGGTCCCCTTGAACACTTAGCCCTGGACCCCCTTGAACACTTAGCCCTGGGCCCTCTTGAACACTTAGCCCTGGGCCCCCTTGAACACTTAGCCCTGGGCCCCCTTGAACACTTACCCTAGGCCCTCTTGAACTCTTAGCCCTGGGCCCTCTTGAACACTTAGCCCTGTGCCCTCTTGAACACTTTGCCCTGGGCCCCCTTGAACACTTAGCCATAGGTCCCCTTCAACACTTAGCCCTGGTTCCCTTGAACACTTATTCTTGGGTCCTCTTGAACACTTAGCCCTGGGCCCCCTTTAACACTTAGCCATAGGTCCCCTTGAACACTTAGCCCTGGGTCCCCTTGAACACTTATTCTTGGGCCCTCTTGAACACTTAGCCCTGGGCCCCCTTGAACACTTAGCCCTGGGCCCCCTTGAACAATTAGCCATAGGTCCCCTTGAACACTTAGCCCTGGGCCCTCTTGAACACTTAGCCCTGGGTCCCCTTGAACACTTAGCCCTGGGCCCTCTTGAACACTTAGCCCTGGGCCCTCTTGAACACTTAGCCCTGGGCCCCCTTGAACACTTAGCCCTGGGCCCTCTTGAACACTTAGCCATGGGCCCTCTTGAACACTTAGCCCTGGACCCTCTTGAACACTTAGCCCTGGGCCCTCTTGAACACTTAGCCCTGGGCCCTCTTGAACACTTAGCCCTGGGCCCCCTTGAACACTTAGCCCTGGGCCCTCTTGAACACTTAGCCATGGGCCTCCTTGAACACTTAGCCCTGGGCCTCTTGAACACTTAGCACTGGACCCTCTTGAACACTTAGCCCTGGGCCCCCTTGAACACTTAGCCCTGGGCCCTCTTGAACACTTAGCCCTGGGCCCTCTTGAACACTTAGCCCTGGGCCCCCTTGAACACTTAGCCATGGGCCTCCTTGAACACTTAGCCCTGGGCCCCCTTGAACACTTAGCCCTGGGCCCCCTTGAACAATTAGCCATAGGTCCCCTTGAACACTTAGCCCTGGGCCCTCTTGAACACTGATCCCTGGGCCCCCTTGAACACTTAGCCCTGGGCCCCCTTGAACACTTAGCCCTGGGGCCTCTTGAACACTTAGCACTGGACCCTCTTGAACACTTAGCCCTGGGCCCCCTTGAACACTTAGCCCTGGGCCCCCTTGAACACTTAGCCCTGGGCCCTCTTGAACACTTAGCCCTGGGCCCTCTTGAACACTTAGCCCTGGGCCCCCTTGAACACTTAGCCCTGGGCCATCTTGAACACTTAGCCATGGGTCCCCTTGAACACTTAGCTATGGGCCCTCTTGAACACTTAGCCCTGGGCCCTCTTGAACACTTAGCCCTGGGCCCCCTTGAACACTTAGCCCTGGGCCCTCTTGAACACTTAGCCCTGGGCCCCCTTGAACACTTAGCCCTGGGCCCTCTTGAACACTTAGCCATGGGCCCTCTTGAACACTTAGCCCTGGACCCTCTTGAACACTTAGCCCTGGGCCCTCTTGAACACTTAGCCCTGGGCCCCCTTTAACACTTAGCCATAGGTCCCCTTGAACACTTAGCCCTGGGTCCCCTTGAACACTTATTCTTGGGCCCTCTTGAACACTTAGCCCTGGGCCCCCTTGAACACTTAGCCCTGGGCCCCCTTGAACAATTAGCCATAGGTCCCCTTGAACACTTAGCCCTGGGCCCTCTTGAACACTTAGCCCTGGGTCCCCTTGAACACTTAGCCCTGGGCCCTCTTGAACACTTAGCCCTGGGCCCTCTTGAACACTTAGCCCTGGGCCCCCTTGAACACTTAGCCCTGGGCCCTCTTGAACACTTAGCCATGGGCCCTCTTGAACACTTAGCCCTGGACCCTCTTGAACACTTAGCCCTGGGCTCTCTTGAACACTTAGCCCTGGGCCCTCTTGAACACTTAGCCCTGGGCCCCCTTGAACACTTAGCCCTGGGCCCTCTTGAACACTTAGCCATGGGCCTCCTTGAACACTTAGCCCTGGGCCTCTTGAACACTTAGCACTGGACCCTCTTGAACACTTAGCCCTGGGCCCCCTTGAACACTTAGCCCTGGGCCCTCTTGAACACTTAGCCCTGGGCCCTCTTGAACACTTAGCCCTGGGCCCCCTTGAACACTTAGCCATGGGCCCCTTTGAACACTTAGCCCTGGGGCCCCTTGAACACTTAGCCATGGACCCTCTTGAACACTTAGCCCTGGGTCCCCTTGAACACTTAGCCCTGGGCCCCCTTGAACACTTAGCCCTGGGCCCTCTTGAACACTTAGCCCTGGGCCCCCTTGAACACTTAGCCCTGGGCCCCCTTGAACACTTACCCTAGGCCCTCTTGAACTCTTAGCCCTGGGCCCTCTTGAACACTTAGCCCTGTGCCCTCTTGAACACTTTGCCCTGGGCCCCCTTGAACACTTAGCCATAGGTCCCCTTCAACACTTAGCCCTGGTTCCCTTGAACACTTATTCTTGGGTCCTCTTGAACACTTAGCCCTGGGCCCCCTTTAACACTTAGCCATAGGTCCCCTTGAACACTTAGCCCTGGGTCCCCTTGAACACTTATTCTTGGGCCCTCTTGAACACTTAGCCCTGGGCCCCCTTGAACACTTAGACCTTGGCCCCCTTGAACACTTAGCCCTGGGCCCCCTTGAACACTTAGCTTTGGGTCCTCTTGAACACTTAGCCCTGGGCACCCTTGAACACTTAGCCCTGGGTCCTCTTGAACACTTAGCCCTGGGCCCCCTTGAACACTTAGCCCTGGGCTCCCTTCAACACTTTGCCCTGGGCCCCCTTGAACACTTAGCCCTGCGTCCTCTTGAACACTTAGCCCTGGGCACCCTTGAACACTTAGCCCTGGGCACCCTTGAACACTTAGCCCTGGGCCCCCTTGAACACTTAGCCCTGGGCCCTCTTGAACACTTAGCCCTGGGCACCCTTGAACACTTAGCCCTGGGCCCCCTTGAACACTTAGCCCTGGTTCCTCTTGAACACTTAGCCCTGGGCCCCCTTGAACACTTAGCCCTGGGCCCCCTTGAACACTTAGCCCTGGGCCCCCTTGAACACTTAGCCCTAGGCCCCCTTCAACACTTACCCTGGGCCCTCTTGAACACTTAGCCCTGGGCCCTCTTGAACACTTAGCCCTGGGCCCTCTTGGACACTTAGCCCTGGGCCCCCTTGAACACTTAGCCATGGGCCCCTTTGAACACTTAGCCCTGGGGCCCCTTGAACACTTAGCCATGGACCCTCTTGAACACTTGGCCCTGGGTCCCCTTGAACACTTAGCCCTGGGCCCCCTTGAACACTTAGCCATGGGCCCCTTTGAACACTTAGCCCTGGGGCCCCTTGAACACTTAGCCATGGACCCTCTTGAACACTTAGCCCTGGGTCCCCTTGAACACTTAGCCCTGGGCCCCCTTGAACACTTAGCCCTGGGCCCTCTTGAACACTTAGCCCTGGGCCCCCTTGAACACTTAGCCCTGGGCCCCCTTGAACACTTACCCTAGGCCCTCTTGAACTCTTAGCCCTGGGCCCTCTTGAACACTTAGCCCTGTGCCCTCTTGAACACTTTGCCCTGGGCCCCCTTGAACACTTAGCTATAGGTCCCCTTCAACACTTAGCCCTGGTTCCCTTGAACACTTATTCTTGGGTCCTCTTGAACACTTAGCCCTGGGCCCCCTTTAACACTTAGCCATAGGTCCCCTTGAACACTTAGCCCTGGGTCCCCTTGAACACTTATTCTTGGGCCCTCTTGAACACTTAGCCCTGGGCCCCCTTGAACACTTAGCCCTGGGCCCCCTTGAACAATTAGCCATAGGTCCCCTTGAACACTTAGCCCTGGGCCCTCTTGAACACTTAGCCCTGGGTCCCCTTGAACACTTAGCCCTGGGCCCTCTTGAACACTTAGCCCTGGGCCCTCTTGAACACTTAGCCCTGGGCCCCCTTGAACACTTAGCCCTGGGCCCTCTTGAACACTTAGCCATGGGCCCTCTTGAACACTTAGCCCTGGACCCTCTTGAACACTTAGCCCTGGGCCCTCTTGAACACTTAGCCCTGGGCCCTCTTGAACACTTAGCCCTGGGCCCCCTTGAACACTTAGCCCTGGGCCCTCTTGAACACTTAGCCATGGGCCTCCTTGAACACTTAGCCCTGGGCCTCTTGAACACTTAGCACTGGACCCTCTTGAACACTTAGCCCTGGGCCCCCTTGAACACTTAGCCCTGGGCCCTCTTGAACACTTAGCCCTGGGCCCTCTTGAACACTTAGCCCTGGGCCCCCTTGAACACTTAGCCATGGGCCTCCTTGAACACTTAGCCCTGGGCCCCCTTGAACACTTAGCCCTGGGCCCCCTTGAACAATTAGCCATAGGTCCCCTTGAACACTTAGCCCTGGGCCCTCTTGAACACTGATCCCTGGGCCCCCTTGAACACTTAGCCCTGGGCCCCCTTGAACACTTAGCCCTGGGGCCTCTTGAACACTTAGCACTGGACCCTCTTGAACACTTAGCCCTGGGCCCCCTTGAACACTTAGCCCTGGGCCCCCTTGAACACTTAGCCCTGGGCCCTCTTGAACACTTAGCCCTGGGCCCTCTTGAACACTTAGCCCTGGGCCCCCTTGAACACTTAGCCCTGGGCCATCTTGAACACTTAGCCATGGGTCCCCTTGAACACTTAGCTATGGGCCCTCTTGAACACTTAGCCCTGGGCCCTCTTGAACACTTAGCCCTGGGCCCCCTTGAACACTTAGCCCTGGGCCCTCTTGAACACTTAGCCCTGGGCCCCCTTGAACACTTAGCCCTGGGCCCTCTTGAACACTTAGCCATGGGCCCTCTTCAACACTTAGCCCTGGACCCTCTTGAACACTTAGCCCTGGGCCCTCTTGAACACTTAGCCCTGGGCCCCCTTTAACACTTAGCCATAGGTCCCCTTGAACACTTAGCCCTGGGTCCCCTTGAACACTTATTCTTGGGCCCTCTTGAACACTTAGCCCTGGGCCCCCTTGAACACTTAGCCCTGGGCCCCCTTGAACAATTAGCCATAGGTCCCCTTGAACACTTAGCCCTGGGCCCTCTTGAACACTTAGCCCTGGGTCCCCTTGAACACTTAGCCCTGGGCCCTCTTGAACACTTAGCCCTGGGCCCTCTTGAACACTTAGCCCTGGGCCCCCTTGAACACTTAGCCCTGGGCCCTCTTGAACACTTAGCCATGGGCCCTCTTGAACACTTAGCCCTGGACCCTCTTGAACACTTAGCCCTGGGCTCTCTTGAACACTTAGCCCTGGGCCCTCTTGAACACTTAGCCCTGGGCCCCCTTGAACACTTAGCCCTGGGCCCTCTTGAACACTTAGCCATGGGCCTCCTTGAACACTTAGCCCTGGGCCTCTTGAACACTTAGCACTGGACCCTCTTGAACACTTAGCCCTGGGCCCCCTTGAACACTTAGCCCTGGGCCCTCTTGAACACTTAGCCCTGGGCCCTCTTGAACACTTAGCCCTGGGCCCCCTTGAACACTTAGCCATGGGCCTCCTTGAACACTTAGCCCTGGGCCCCCTTGAACACCTAGCCCTGGGCCCCCTTGAACAATTAGCCATAGGTCCCCTTGAACACTTAGCCCTGGGCCCTCTTGAACACTGATCCCTGGGCCCCCTTGAACACTTAGCCCTGGGCCCCCTTGAACACTTAGCCCTGGGGCCTCTTGAACACTTAGCACTGGACCCTCTTGAACACTTAGCCCTGGGCCCCCTTGAACACTTAGCCCTGGGCCCCCTTGAACACTTAGCCCTGGGCCCTCTTGAACACTTAGCCCTGGGCCCTCTTGAACACTTAGCCCTGGGCCCCCTTGAACACTTAGCCCTGGGCCATCTTGAACACTTAGCCATGGGTCCCCTTGAACACTTAGCTATGGGCCCTCTTGAACACTTATCCCTGGGCCCTCTTGAACACTTAGCCCTGGGCCCCCTTGAACACTTAGCCCTGGGCCCCCTTGAACACTTAGCCCTGGGCCCTCTTGAACACTTAGCCATGGGCCCTCTTGAACACTTAGCCCTGGGTCCCCTTGAACACTTAGCCCTGGGCCCTCTTGAACACTTAGCCCTGGGCCCTCTTGAACACTTAGCCATGGGCCCCCTTGAACACTTAGCCCTGGGCCATCTTGAACACTTAGCTATGGGCCCTCTTGAACACTTAGCCATGGGCCCTCTTGAACACTTAGCCCTGGGTCCCCTTGAACACTTAGCCCTGGGCCCCCTTCAACACTTAGCCCTGGGCCCTCTTGAACACTTAGCCCTGGGCCCCCTTGAACACTTAGCCTTGGGCCCCCTTGAACACTTACCCTAGGCCCTCTTGAACACTTAGCCCTGGGCCCTCTTGAACACTTAGCCCTGGGCCCTCTTGAACACTTAGTCCTGGGTCCCCTTGAACACTTAGCCATAGGTCCCCTTGAACACTTAGCCCTGGGCCCCCTTGAACACTTACTCTTGGGTCCTCTTGAACACTTAGCCCTGGGCCCCCTTGAACACTTACCCTGGCCCTCTTGAACACTTAGCCCTGGGCCCCCTTGAACACTTAGCCCTGGGCCCCCTTGAACACTTAGCCCTGGGCCCCCTTGAACACTTAGCCCTGGGCCCTCTTGAACACTTAGCCCTGGGCCCCCTTGAACACTTAGCCCTGGGCTTTCTTGAACACTTAGCCCTGGACCCTCTTGAACACTTAGCCCTGGGCCCCCTTGAACACTTAGCCCTGGGCCCCCTTGAACACTTAGCCCTGTGCCCCCTTGAACACTTAGCCCTGGGCCCTCTTGAACAGTTAGCCCTGGGCCCTCTTGAACACTTAGCCCTGGGCCCCCTTGAACACTTAGCCCTGGGGCCTCTTGAACACTTAGCACTGGACCCTCTTGAACACTTAGCCCTGGGCCCCCTTGAAAACTTAGCCCTGGGCCCCCTTGAACACTTAGCCCTGTGCCCCCTTGAACACTTAGCCCTGGGCCCTCTTGAACAGTTAGCCCTGGGCCCTCTTGAACACTTAGCCCTGGGCCCCCTTGAACACTTAGCCCTGGGCCCCCTTGAACACTTAGCCCTGGGCCCCCTTGAACACTTAGCCCTGTGCCCCCTTGAACACTTAGCCCTGGGCCCTCTTGAACAGTTAGCCCTGGGCCCTCTTGAACACTTAGCCCTGGGCCCCTTGAACACTTAGCCCTGGGGCCTCTTGAACACTTAGCACTGGACCCTCTTGAACACTTAGTAATGGGTCCCCTTGAACACTTAGACATGGGCCCTCTTGAACACTTAGCCCTGGGCCCTCTTGAACACTTAGCACTGGGCCCTCTTGAACATTTAGCCCTGGGCCCTCTTGAACACTTAGCCATGGGTCCCCTTGAACACTTAGCTCTGGGCCCCCTTGAACACTTAGCCATAGGTCCCCTTGAACACTTAGCCCTGCATGGGCCCTCTTGAACACTTAGCCCTGGGCCCCCTTGAACACTTAGCCCTGGGCCCTCTTGAACACTTAGCCCTGGACCCTCTTGAACACTTAGCCCTGGGCCCCCTTGAACACTTAGCCCTGGGCCCCCTTGAACACTTAGCCCTGGGCCCTCTTGAACACTTAGCCATGGGCCCCCTTGAACACTTAACCCTGGGTCCCCTTGAACACTTACCCTGGGTCCCCTTGAACACTTAGCCATGGGCCCCCTTTAACACTTAGCCCTGGGCCCTCTTGAATACTTAGCCCTGGGCCCTCTTGAACACTTAGCCATGGGCCCCCCTTTGAACAGTTAGCCATGGGCCCCCTTGAACACTTATCCCTGGGCCCTCTTGAACACTTAGCCATGGGCCCTCTTGAATACTTATCCCTGGGCCCTCTTGAACACTTAGCCATGGGCCCTCTTGAACACTTAGCCCTGGGCCCTCTTGAACACTTAGCCATGGGCCCCCTTTAACAGTTAGCCTTGGGCCCTCTTGAATACGTAGCCATGGGTCCCCTTGAAAACTTAGCCATGGGCCCCTTTGAACACTTAGCAATGGGTCCCCTTGAACACTTAGCCATGGGTCCCCTTGAACACTTGGCCCTGAGCCCACTGTAAGCTTTTAGTCCTTAATGTGACATAACTGTGCTTGCGGGGGTTGAGCTCTGGCTCTTTGGTCCCGCCTCTCAACTGTCAATCAACTAGTGTACAGGTTCCTGAGCCTACTGGGCTCTATCATATCTACACTTGAAACTGTGTATAGAGTTAGCATCCACCACATCACTGCCTAATGCAATACATCTGTTAACTAATCTGACACTGAAAAAGTTCTTTCTAACGTCTCTGTGGCTCATTTCAGTTTCCACCTGTTTCCCCTGGTTTGCGTACCACCAGTGTTAAACAGTTCATCCTTGTCTATTCTGTCAATTCTCCTTAGGATTTTTTAGGTAGTGATCATGTCTCCCCTAAATCTTCTGTCTTCCAGTATTGTGAGGTGTATTTCACACAGCTTTTCCTAGTAACGCATGCCGCTTAGTTCTGTGAATATTCTTGTGGCATACCTCTGAACTTTTTCCAGCTTCGTCTTGTGCTTGACAAGGTACGGGCTCCATGCTGGGGCCGGATTCTCCAGGATTGGTCTTACATATGTGGTGTACAAGATTCTGGAAGATTCCTTACACAGGTTCCTGAAGGCTGTTCTGATGTTAGCCAGCCTCGTATATGCCGCAGACGTTATTCTCTTTATGTGGGCTTCAGTAGACAGGTTTGGTGTGATATCAACTCTTAGATCTTTCTCTCTGTCCGTTTCATTAAATACTTCATTTCCTATTCTGTATCCTTTGTCTGGCCTCCTATTTCCACCGCCTAGTATCATTACTTTACATTTACTCGGGTTGAACTTTAGCAACCATTTGTTGGGTCATTCATTCAGTCTGTCTAGGTCATCTTGTAGCCTTCTACTATCATCCTCTGTTTCAATCCTCCTCATAATTTTTTTATCATCAGCAAACCGTGAGAGAAACGATTCTATACCCTCTGGGAGATCATTTACATATATCAGAAACAGTATAGGTCCAAGGACTGACCCCTGCAGGACTCTACTTGTGAAGTCTCGCCAATCTGAGACCTCATCCCTCACACTGACTCGTTGTCTTCTGTTACTTAAGTACTCCCTTATCCAATGGCGTACCTTCCCTTTCACTCCAGCCTGCATCTCCAGCTTTTGCACTAGTTTCTGGTGTGGCACGGTGTCAAAGGCTTTCTGGCAATCCAAAAAATGCAGTCTGCTCATCCCTCTTTTTCTTGTGTGATTCTTGTTGCCTGATCGTAGAATTCAATTAATCCGGTGAGGCATGACTTGCCATCGCTTAAACCATGTTGGTATTGTGACACAAAGTTCCTTCACTCCAGATGTTCCACTAGCTTTTTTGCATAATTTTCTCCGTTAGCTTGCATGGTATGATAGTTAGGGACACTGGCCTGTAGTTCAGTGCCTCCTTATCCTCCTTCCTGTATATCGAGACTACGCTTGCCGCCTTACAAATTTTTGGCAGTTCACCTGTTACCAGTGATTTGTTATACACCATGGAGAGTGGCAAGCACAGTGGTTCTGCTCCTTCCTTTATTTTCCATGGTGATATTCCGTCCAGGCCTATATCCTTTGTCATATCCAACTCTAGCAACAGCTTCCTTACATCTCCACTGGTAATCACTCTCTTCCTTCCACTCTCAACTGTCAATCAACTAATGTACAGGTTCATGAGCCTACTGGGCTTTATCATATCTACACTTAAAGTTAAGTATGGAGTCAGCCTCCACAACATCACTTCCTAATGCATTAAATTTGTCTACTACTCTGACACTGAAAAAATCTTTCTAACGTCTATATGGCTCATTTGGGCACTCAATTTCAACCTGTTTCCCCTAGTGTGGCGTGTGTGTTTGCGTGTGTGTGTGTGTGTGTGTGTGTGTGTGTGTGTGTGTGTGTGTGTGTGTGTGTGTGAGTGTGTGTGTGTGTGTGTGTGTGTGTGTGTGTGTGTGTGTGTGTGTGTGTGTGTGTGTATGTGTGTGTGTGTGTGTGTGTGTGTGTGTGTGTGTGTGTGTGTGTGTGTGTGTGTGTGTGTGTGTGTGTGTGTGTGTGTGTGTGTGTGTGTGTGTGTGTGTGTGTGTGTGTGTGTGTGTGTGTGTGTGTGTGTGTTCCACCGTGGAGTGCTCAGAGTAAGTCATCAGACCACATGCGCTGCCAGCCCACAGGGGCCCGCACCTCCACGTCACACTTAAGTAGAACCTAATTCAGCTTACCAATATAAACACTAGAGCACGCAACACCTGGCGTCGCGATGTTTTCACGGTAAATACAGCCCGTTTAGCACCACCAGGACCTGCATTGATGGTTATTTAAAGCTGCCTCAGGACACTGCCCTCTGCTTATATATATATATATATATATATATATATATATATATATATATATATATATATATATATATATATATATATATATATATATATATATGTGTGTGTCGTACCAAGTGGCCAGAACGCACTTCTCAGCCTACTATACAAGGCCCGATTTGCCTAATAAGCCAAGTTTTCCTGAATTAATATATTTTCTCAAATTTTTTTCTTATGAAATGATAAAGCTACCCATTTCAATATGTATGAAGTCAATTTTTTTTATTGGAGTTAAAATTAACGTAGATATATGACCGAACCTAACCAACCCTACCTAACCTAACCTAACCTATCTTTATAGGTTAGGTTAGGTTAGGTAGCCGAAAAAGTTAGGTTAGGTTAGGTTAGGTATTAGGTAGGTTAGGTAGTCGAAAAACAATTAATTCATGAAAACTTGGCTTATTAGGCAAATCGGGCCTTGTATAGTAGGCTGAGAAGTGCGTTCTGGCCACTTGGTACGACATATATATATATATATATATATATATATATATATAGACATATGTCGTACCTAATAGCCAGAACGCACTTCTCTGCCTACAATGCAAGGCCTGATTTGCCTAATAAGCCAAGTTTTCATGAATTAATTGTTTTTCGACTACCTAACCTACCTAACCTAACCTAACCTAACTTTTTCGGCTACCTAACCTAACCTAACCTATAGAGATAGGTTAGGTTAGGTTAGGTAGGGTTGGTTTGGTTCGCTATCTACGGTAATCTTAACTCCAATAAAAAAAATTGACCTCATACGTAATGAAATGGGTAGCTTTATCATTTCATAAGGAAAAAATTAGAGAAAATATATTAATTCAGGAAAACTTGGCTTATTAGGCAAATCGGGCCTTGCATAGTAGGCTGAGAAGTGCATTCTGGCTACTAGGTACGACATATATATATATATAAAGTTGTTAAAAATGAATGAAAAGGTAAGATTAATAATTCTAACACAAATTTTCTCAATATTTCTTATGTTTCTTTTCACTGTCGATGGTAATTGAAAAAACAATTCTCCAATATTAATTTTTATTTCTAGTCTGACGCGACGCCTGAACGCGTTTCGTGATAACTTATTACATTTTCAAAGACTATAGTTTACACACACACAACTGTAACCTGTAAACATGCAAAATCCGTCTATACTTATACTGGCATTTGGGTGAGGTGATATGGTACAATAATTTTGGGTGAGGTGAACAAACTTGTGACAAACACAAGACAAAACACGAAACAATGGGTATAACTTGGATATGAGACCATAAGAATGGAAGTAACTGCAAAGGGCCTATTGACCCATACTTCCTCTTGATGCTTTTATGTTGGTTCGGAGTCTTTAAGTGGGTAGAATATAGTTGTGCATTAATTGGCTGTTGATTGCTGGTGTTGACTTCTTGATGTGTAGTGCCTCGCAGATGTCAAGCCGCCTGCTATCGCTGTATCTATCGATGATTTCTGTGTTGTTTGTTAAGATTTCTCTGCTGATGGTCTGGTTGTGAGTGAGAAGAAATTATATGTTTCTTTATGGAACCCTGTTGTTTATGCATTGTTAATCGCCTGGAAAAAGACGTTGTTGTCTTGCCTATATACTGAGTTCTTTGGTGCTTACAGTCCCAAAGTGGGCATTTAAAGGCATAGACGACGTTGGTTTCCTTTAAGGCGTTCTGCTTTGTGTCTGGAGAGTTTTTCATGAGTAGGTTGGCCGTTTTTTGGTTTTATAGTAAATCGTCAATTGTATTTTCTGATTTTTGTCTGTAGGGATAACGTTTCTATTAACAATATCTTTCAGGACCCTTTGCTCCGTTTTATGAAATGTGGAAAAGAAGTTCCTGTAAAATAGTCTAATAGGGGGTATAGGTGTTGTGTTAGTTGTCTCTTCAGAGGTTGCATGGCGTTTCACCTTCCTTCTTATGATGTCTTCAACAAAACCATTAGAGAAGCCGTTGTTGACTAGGACCTGCCTTACCCTACAGAGTTCTTCGTCGACTTGCTTCCATTCTGAGCTGTGGCTGAGAGCACTGTCTACGAATGCATTGACAACACTCCTCTTGTACCTGTCTGGGCAGACACTATTGGCATTGAGGCACATTTCTATGTTTGTTTCCTTAGTGTAGACTGCAGTGTCGAAGCCTCTGCTATTTTCCGTGACTGTTACATCAAGAAAGGGCAGCTTCCCATCCTTCTCCATCTCGTAAGTGAAACTCAACACAGAATTTTGCTCGAATGCGTCCTTTAGCTCCTGCAGACGTCTGACATCAGGTACCTGTGTAAATATGTCGTCAACATACCTGCAGTATATGGCGAGTCTCAAGTCCATGTCAACTAAGACCTTCTGCTGATGGTAACCATGTAGAAATTCACAAACAGGACACTTAGGGGATGACCCATAGCGACCCCATCTACTTCATTTTTCATGTCATAACGTGTCATAAATTTCATAACAAGAGGACAATGCAAGGAACAAACATGAAATGGAAACTACACAGTATACATGTGAGTAATAACTCCAAGACCTGAATGTATACATTTTCCATCATGGTCCACATAATGTTACCTAATATGCATACAAGGATGTTTTGCAAACTTCATGACATAAGGCTACTGCTATATCCAGTACCCTAGGCTTATCATATATATATATATATATATATATATATATATATATATATATATATATATATATATATATATATATATATATATGTATATATATATATATATATGTATATATATATATGTATATATATATATGTATTTATATATATGTATATATATATATGTATATATATATATGTATATATATATGTATATATATATATATATATATATATATATATATATATATATATATATATATATATATATATATATATATATATATATATATATATATATATATATTTAGGGGTACCACCACTGGTTTAATTAAAGGGACCCACATCCTCGAAGAAGAAAATAAATAGTGTTCAGAGAAGACCTTGTGGATTCTCACTGAATACTTTAATCTTTTCCTCTCCTACCACCCCTATTATTTTTTTTTATTTGATTTTATTGCAATGCTACACACTTATATAACAATATACCAATCAGTGTTCGAAGACCTCGTCCAGCTCCTCGGGGGTCGGGTGCGTACCCAAGATACAGCACGAATTTCCCCTCTGAACAGCGACACTGAGGCGCTGGAACATAAAACTGGCCGCTCTTGGGTCTCTAGTCTTCCCAGTTCCTTCAGGAACTTAAGTGCACATTTACCCCAGGCGCCCAGAGTCTCAGAGCCTATTGGCACGAACCTGTAACAACGTTCTAGGTCCCTGTACTTGTTAGTTTTCTGGGTCTCCCTGAAGGTGGCCGCCCCGCCTCCCTCAGCTGCGCTGTAAGGTAGATAGGTATCAGCCAATGTGGATGCACACGTGTAGTCCCACACGACCTGTTTACCTTCCCTCCACGGCTGCAGGGTGACTCCATCTGGGCGTTTTTGACTGTTGTCAGGTCTGCACAACTGATGTTCCCTTTGTATATATACATATATATACATACATATATACATACATATATATACATATATATATATATATATATATATATATATATATATATATATATATATATATATATATATATATATATATATATACATATATATATATATGTATATATATATGTATATATATATATATGTATATATATATATATATATATGTATATATATATATATGTATATATATATATGTATATATATATATATATGTATATATATATATGTATATATATATATATATATATATATATATATATATATATATATATGTATATATATATGTATATATATATATATATATATATATATATATATATATATATATATATATATATATATATATATATATGTATATATATAATATACACGAATTTTCTCGATCTTTCTTACGTTTCTTTTCACTGTTGATGGTAATTCAAAGATCAATTCTCCAAAATTCATTTTTATTTCTAGTCTGACGCGACACTTGAGCGCGTTTCGTAAAACTTATTACATTTTCAAAGACTTTAGTTTACAAACACACAACTGAAACTGAATACAGCTTACAAATCTTCGATTTTATATCTACATTTGGGTGAGGTGGATGAGGTGAAAACAAACTTTCAACAATGGGTATTGAATGGGTATTAAATTCAAACACAAGACAGAACACAAAACAATGGGTATTGAATGGAAGTAATTGTAGAAAGCCTATTGGTCCATATTTCTTGATGCTTCTATATTGGAGCGGAGTCTTGAAGTGGGTAGAATATAGTTGTGCATTAATTGGCTGTTGATTGCTGGTGTTGACTTCTTGATGTGTTGTGCCTCGCAGACGTCAAGCCGCCTGCTATCGCTGTATCTATCGATGATTTCTGTGATGTTTGCTAAGATTTCTCTGGTGATGGTTTGTTTGTTGGAAGAGATTATATGTTCCTTAATGGAGCCCTGTTGCTTATGCATCGTTAAACGCCTGGAAAGAGATGTTGTTGTCTTGCCTATATACTGGGTTTTTTGAGGCTTACAGTCCCCAAGAGGGCATTTGAAGGCATAGACGACGTTGGTCTCTTTTAAAGCGTTCTGCTTTGTGTCTGGAGAGTTTCTCATGAGTAGGCTGGCCGTTTTTCTGGTTTTATAGTAAATCGTCAGTTGTATCTTCTGATTTTTGTCTGTAGGGATAACGTTTCTACTGACAATATCTTTCAGGACCCTTTCCTCCGTTTTATGGGCTATGGAAAAGAAGTTCCTGTAGAATAGTCTAATAGGGGGTATAGGTGTTGTGTTAGTTGTCTCTTCAGAGGTTGCATGGCGTTTCACTTTCCTTCTTATGATGTCTTCCACGAAACCATTGGAGAAGCCGTTGTTGACTAGGACCTGCCTTACCCTACAGAGTTCTTCGTCGACTTGCTTCCATTCTGAGCTGTGGCTGAGGGCACGGTCGACATAAGCGTTAACAACACTCCTCTTGTACCTGTCCGGGCAGTCACTGTTGGCATTTAGGCACATTCCTATGTTTGTTTCCTTAGTGTAGACTGCAGTGTGGAAAACTCCGCTCCTTTCCATGACTGTTACATCTAGAAAGGGCAGCTTCCCATCCTTTTCCATCTTGTAAGTGAAACGCAACACAGAATTCTGCTCAAATGCCTCCTTCAGCTCCTGCAGATGTCTGACATCAGGTTCCTGTGTAAAAATGTCGTCAACATACCTGCAGTATATGGCCGGTTTCCAGTTCATGTCGACTAAGACTTTTTGCTCGATGGTACCCATGTAGAAGTTTGCAAACAGGACACCTAGGGGAGAACCCATGGCGACCCCATCTACTTGCTTATACATGTGTCCATCCGGGCTCAAGAAGGGTGCCTCTTTAGTACAAGCTTGGAGTAGTTTCCTTAGACTGTTTTCTGGTATGTCAAGAGGAGTACAGGCCGGATCACGGTACACTCTGTCGGCTATCATCCCGATTGGGAGATGGCCACTTGCTCTGGGTGTGTAAAAATGACCTGCCAGCTTGGAATATCCTAAAAAACCTTCTAGATAACATGACGCATGAACAGAAAACATCATTCATTGGAAGCCTACCAGCCATCCAGAAGGAGTGGGAAAGGAACAACAATTCTAATATACAAGGGGCGGAGGCTATAGTCAGGGATGAAACTGAGGCTGAAACTCAGGAAGTTGTAAACTCTGACTCAGTAGGCCAGGATGTAGATGACAGTAAACTAGAAAGTGTACCAGACAGCACTGACAGCTCGATAGGTACAGACACCACGACGGTTCTCGATAGAGCAATTCAGAACAGAAGGACAGACTTATGCAAATTTTATGCAAAGGGCATATGCAGACATAGATATGCTGGTAATAAGAAAGGATTAGAATGCAGTTACCAACATCCCAAAAAATGTTTAAATATGCTTAGGAAAGGTGAGTGTCGATTTGGATCAATATGTAGGTTTTTCCATCCTGACATGTGCCAAACCTCACTGGAGGACAGAAAATGCTATGACCTCAGCTGCCCACACTTTCACGTGAAAGGCACGGAACGCTACATAAAGAGTGGCAAGCAGGATAATGAATTTGGAGAAAACTCTATAAATTTTTTATACCAGACCGGCAGAGAATTCAAAAGGAGCAGCATGGAGAATGTATGGAACTGGATGCCAGATCCACTTGCATTCCAGAATTACAGATACAATTACCCACCGAAAGGGAACTACAACTACGACAGACCTACAACAATCAGTACTGGTCAGAACAAACTCATTATGTCCACGAATAATGGACTTGCCGAAAAAGTCTCCCATTCAAACTATCACTAATAGAGTAACCTCATTCATCTTTGCCAACATACAAGGACTGAAAACAAGAACAAACAACAAAGTACAGTTCATAAATGGCCTCCTCACGGAGTCAAATGCAGTATTTGGAGCTTTCACAGAAACCCATGCAGGGGAATTGTTGGACAGTGAGATCTGGATTCCAGGATATAACCTATACAGGTGTGATAGGAAAATTAGGTCACATGGAGGAGTGGGTCTGTATATTAGGGAAGACCTTGTATGCTCGGAGCTCCTAAACGCTACAAATGAGGTGGTAGAGGTACTGGGATTAAAAATAGAAAAAATAAATTTAGTGATTATACTAATATACAAACCGCCAGATGCAACGGCTGAGGAATTCACAGAACAGATAAGCAAAATAGAGAATAGCCTTGATAATTTGGAGAACCCGATACCTGATATTATCTTCCTAGGTGACTTCAACTTGCCTAGTCTCAGGTGGAAAATAGCAAACAATAATATTATACCAGGAAATATATCAGGACCTAACCAACCACGGATTAGAGAACTACTTAGATTATGTGACAAATTTTCACTCAATCAGCAGATATCGGAGCCAACGAGAAATGAAAATATTCTAGATCTGGTCTTTACGAACAATGAAGACATTATCAGAGACATTACGATATCAGATACCACATACTCAGATCACAAACTCATTGAAGTGCAAACTACCATCAATACTCAGAATAGACCTAAAACGTTGATAAAGCGAGAGGGGCTATTCAGTAAATTCAATTTTAATAATAAAAGGATAGACTGGGAGATAATAAACAGGGAACTTACAAACATTCCATGGGGAATTGTTCTAAGTAATACAAGTCCTACAGAAGGAATAGAAAAACTGACTTCAAAAGCGAATCAAGTCTGTCTGAAACATGTTCCTTTGAGGAAAGCCAGAAAGAGATCTAACGTAGAAAGAGAACGCAGACGACACTATAAACGCAGGAACAAAATAACGGAACTGCTTATGCAGACACGAATTTCCCGACAAAGAAGGAATAATTTAAATAGGGAGATTGAAGATATCGAGCGGAAATTGAAACACTCATATGAAACTGAAGAAAGGCAGTTAGAACAGAAAGCAATTCAGGAAATAAAGAAAAATCCAAAATATTTCTTCTCATATGCGAAATCAAAAGCAAAAACCACTGCCAGTATTGGACCAATTCGTACAAGTGAAGGTTCATACACGGAGGATGACAAAGAAATTAGTGAAATCCTAAAAAAGCAGTATGAGGACATGTTTAGCACTCCAATAAACAACATGAAGGTGGAAGATCCAGACAATTTCTTTATGCGGGATATTCAAACCCCTGTAAATATAACTGATATAAACACGAGCGCACTAAATTTTGAAAAAGAAATTGAAAACATGCCCATGCACTCGGCCCCAGGTCCAGACTCATGGAATTCAATATTTATAAAGAAATGCAAAGTGCCGGTAGCACAGGCACTCAGTATAGTGTGGAGGAAGAGCCTGGACACGGGGGAGATACCAGATGCACTTAAAGTAGCAGACATAGCCCCTCTACACAAGGGAGGGAGCAAAGCATTGGCAAAAAATTATAGACCAGTTGCACTAACATCGCACATCATAAAAGTATTTGAGAGAGTGATTAGGAGTCAGGTCACCAATTTCATGGAGACCAATGACCTTCACAACCCAGGCCAACATGGATTTCGAGCGGGAAGATCGTGCCTCTCACAGCTACTTGAGCACTACGACAAAGTCACTGAGGCATTAGAAGAGAAACAGAATGCTGATGTGATATACACGGACTTCGCAAAGGCTTTCGATAAATGTGACCATGGCGTGATAGCACACAAAATGAAGTCAATGGGAATAACCGGTAAAGTAGGACGCTGGATACTCAGTTTTCTGTCAAACAGGACTCAGCGAGTAACTGTCAACCATATAAAATCTAGTCCAAGTGCAGTGAAAAGCTCTGTACCTCAGGGTACAGTCCTTGCACCGCTGCTTTTCCTTATTCTCATATCAGATATAGACAAAAATACAAGTCACAGCTTCGTATCATCCTTTGCAGATGACACAAAAATCAGTATGAAAATTACCTCGGCTGAGGACATTGAAAAACTTCAAGCTGATATTAACAAAGTTTTCGACTGGGCATCAGAAAATAACATGATGTTTAACAGTGATAAATTCCAAGTACTCAGGTACGGTAAAAATGAGGACCTTAAACATAATACAGAGTACAAAACACAATCAAATGTACCCATAGTAGGAAAACAGCATGTAAAGGATTTGGGAATAATAATGTCTGACGACCTAACGTTTAAGGAGTATAACCAAGCAAATATTGCGACAGCCAGAAAAATGATAGGATGGATTACGAGAACTTTCAAATCCAGGGATCCCATCACAATGGTTGTACTCTTCAAGTCACTTGTGTTGTCCCGTCTTGAGTACTGCTCAGTACTCACTTCCCGCTTCAGAGCAGGAGAGATTGCTGAAATAGAGGGAATACAGAGAACATATACGGCACGCATAGATGCAATAAAGCACCTAAATTATTGGGATCGTCTCAAAGCCCTCCAAATGTACTCACTAGAAAGAAGACGAGAGAGATATCAAATAATATACACCTGGAAGATACTGGAGGGCCAAGTACCAAATCTACACAGTAAAATAACAACGTACTGGAGTGAATGACATGGAAGAAAATGTAGAATAGAACCAATGAAGAGCAGAGGTGCCATAGGCACAATCAGAGAACACTGTATAAACATCAGAGGTCCGCGGTTGTTCAACGTCCTCCCAGCAAGCATAAGAAATATTGCCGGAACAACCGTGGACATTTTCAAGAGGAAACTAGATTTATTCCTCCAAGGAGTGCCGGACCAACCGGGCTGTGGTGGGTATGTGGGCCTGCGGGCCGCTCCAAGCAACAGCCTGGTGGACCAAACTCTCACAAGTCGAGCCTGGCCTCGGGCCGGGCTTGGGGAGTAGAAGAACTCCCAGAACCCCATCAACCAGGTATCGATTGTTTCATCCACAGGTACATTGGTAAACAGAGATTCTACGTCCAACGAGGCTCTTATCCCTGTGGCCCGTGTTCCCCGCAGTAAGTCAACAAATTCCTTTGGATACTTCAGGCTGAAGGCGCAAAGGACATAAGGAGTCAGCAAGCCGTTGAGTCGTTTCGCCAGTCTGTACGTGGGTGTGAGTATCTGGCTGATGATTGGCCGAAGTGGGTTTCCAGGCTTGTGTGTCTTGACATTTCCATATGCATATCCAGGTTTATATTCCCCAATAATCTTTGGCAGGTGGAGTCCGGATTTCTTGGCGTTCACAGTTTCGATCAGTTTGTTGACCTTTGCTTTTAATTCGGCTGTAGAGTCCTTCGTTACCCTTTGGAACTTAGTTTGGTCAGAGAGTATGATGTTCATTTTCGCCAGATATTCGTCTTTTTTAAGAATGACATATATTGGCGACTTGTCACCGCTCCTGAGGTAGATGGGGTCGCCATGGGTTCTCCCCTAGGTGTCCTGTTTGCAAACTTCTACATGGGTACCATCGAGCAAAAAGTCTTAGTCGACATGAACTTGAAACCGGCCATATACTGCAGGTATGTTGACGACATTTTTACACAGGTACCTGATGTCAGACATCTGCAGGAGCTGAAGGAGGCATTTGAGCAGAGTTCCGTGCTGCGTTTCACTTACGAGACGGAAAAGGATGGGAAGCTGCCTTTTCTAGATGTAACAGTCATGGAAAAGGGCGGAGGTTTCCACACTGCAGTCTACACTAAGGAAACAAACATAGGAATGTGCCTAAATGCCAACAGCGACTGCCCTGACAGGTACAAGAGGAGTGTTGTTAACGCATACGTCGACCGTGCTCTCAGCCACAGCTCAGAATGGAAGCAAGTCGACGAAGAACTCTGTAGGGTAAGGCAGGTCCCAGTCAATAACGGCTTCTCCAATGGTTTCATCGAAGACATCATAAGAAGGAAAGTGAAAAGCCATGCAACCTCTGAAGAGACAACTAACACAACACCTATACCCCCTATTAGACTATTTTACAGGAACTTCTTTTCCACAGCTCATAAAACGGAGGAAAGGGTCCTGAAAGATATTGTTAATAGAAACGTTATCCCTACAGACAAAAATCAGAGGATACAACTGACGATTTACTATAAAACCAGAAAAACGGCCAGCCTACTCATGAGAAACTCTCCAGACACAAAACAGAACGCTTTAAAAGAGACTAACGTCGTCTATGCCTTCAAATGCCCACTTGGGGACTGTAAGCTCCAAAAAACCCAGTATATAGGCAAGACAACAACATCTCTTTCTAGGCGTTTAACGATGCATAAGCAACAGGGCTCCATTAAGGAACATATAATCTCTTCCCATAACCAAACCATCGCCAGAGAAATCCTAGTAAACAACACAGAAATCATCGATAGATACAGCGATAGCAGGCGGCTTGACGTTTGCGAGGCACTACACATCAAGAAGTCAACACCAGCAATCAACAGCCAATTATTGCACAACTATATTCTACCCACCTCAAGACTCCGCTCCAATATAGAAGCATCAAGAAATATGGACCAATAGGCTTTCTACAAACACTTCTATTCAATACCCATTGTTTCTGTTCTGTCTTGTGTTGATACTTTTAATACCCTATTAATATCCCCTCTTGTTCTGTCTTGTGTTAATGCCACATCACCCCTCCCACCTCACTCAAATGTAGATATAAAATCAGAGATACGTAAGTTCTAATCAGTTGTGTATTTGTGAAGTCTTTGAATATGTAATAAGTTTTACGAAACGCGCCCGTGTCGCGTCAGACTAGAAATAAAAATGAATTTTGGAGAAGTGATTTTTGATTTACCTCCAACAGTGAAGCGTAATGTACGAAAGATTGAGAAAATTCGTGTTAGAATTATTAATCTTACTTTTTCGGTCATATTTAATAATATATGTCTACAGGAAAGACTGCTACCAAAATATACTAATATATATATATATATATATATATATATATATATATATATATATATATATATATATATATATATATATATATATATATATATATATATATATATATATATATATCCCAACAAGCCTGAATGGTCCCCAGGCATAGATGCACCCGAAAATTCACACCCCAGAAGTGATTCGAAACCATACTGCCAGGAGTCCCGCCGGCACTCTGATGGTAATCTTGGGCATATTATTTTATCAAATCACCTCATTCTTTGGGGCACATGTGCCTCAAAATAGCCTCAGCTACCATCATCTTTTGTACGGTCGTGATGGTCGAGTGATTAATGTGTCCTGTACACCAGATGCATAGAGCTCGTTGCAGTATGGGTTCGAGTCACTTCTGGGGTGTGAGTTTTCGGTTTTATATAAATAATCACAATTTCAAGGCATACAACTTTGATACAGAAATATATTTCACTTGGGTAGGTATGACATACATTGCCAGTACCTGAATTAATAATAATATACTGTCAAAGAAGATTAGATACTTAACACAATATTCCTGATCCCTGGCTATCAGCCAAGATATCACTGTATAGTTTGGGCACATCATACACCAGTCTCAGTATGATCATACTGGTGTATGCGTGGTCATAACGGATGGCTTCTTCAATAACGAATTGTATAAGCACTTTCATTAGAAACATAATTGAATTTGTTTTAATACAGATTACAAAGGCATGTAATATGAACATTACCATTGGTTTGTATAATTCAGATCCATTTTTGTTTGATCAGTTAGAAGGCAATGTGACTAGGATCATTGATGCACATTTATCTCACTAATACCTTGTTAAAGGACACTGTCTTCACTTGCTGGGACACTGTCTTCACCTGCTGGGACACTGTCTTCACCTGCTGGGACACAGTCTTCACCTGCTGGGACACAGTCTTCACCTGCTGGGACACTGTCTTCACCTGCTGGGACACTGTCTTCACTTGCTGGGACACTGTCTTCACCTGCTGGGACACTGTCTTCCTCTGCTGGGACACAGTCTTCACCTGCTGGGACACTGTCTTCCCCTGCTGGGACACTATCTTCACCTGCTGGGACACAGTCTTCACCTGCTGGGACACAGTCTTCACATGCTAGGACACAGTCTTCACCTGCTGGGACACTGTCTTCCCCTGCTGGGACACTGTCTTCACCTGCTGGGACACTGTCTTCACCTGCTGGGACACTGTCTTCACCTGCTGGGACACAGTCTTCACCTGCTGGGACACTGTCTTCACCTGCTGGGACACAGTCTTCACCTGCTGGGACACAGTCTTCACCTGCTGGGACACAGTCTTCACCTGCTGGGACACTGTCTTCCCCTGCTGGGACACAGTCTTCACCTGCTGGGACACTGTCTTCCCCTGCTGGGACACTGTCTTCACCTGCTGGGACACTGTCTTCACCTAATTACTTTATTACTCACCATCCCACCAAGCTATCCCAAATCTTTCCCTAATATGATCAGAATTCTTGGATAGTTTGCAAGCTAAAATTTAAATAAAATAATTTGTATTATATATTGGTATTGAGCATCATGGCGGCAGCTGGGCCGACCGTCTTAAGGTTTATGAGTCAAGACTAAAGACCAAACGCAGAAAGTCATAAATATTTTCACCACTAACGCCTCAAGTCTTATTGCTTCCGCTTCTGCACAGTTCAGCTCTTCTCGGACACATTCCACATTTTGCTTGCCTGTGTGTTTGTGTGTGTGTTCGCGTATATAGAACTTTTATTTCCTATTTGTGTCTGCAGAATCGAGCTATTAGGAAACTTGGCCATTTCTAACCAATTTATTTTCCTAGCTCTATTATGTCTACTACATATATTTATCTTACACTCGCACGCACACATGTATGTGCGTGTGTAAGGTGATGTGGGCCCCCAGAGCTTACACAACCCACATCCCACACAGGGGATGTGGGAGTCTCAGGACTCGGCTCAGTATCACCAGGAACCTCAGAGGGGAGTGGGAATCCCCCACCAGCAGGCCAGCATCCCCCAGGGAGGACTGTAACAGAAGCCTCCCACCAACCAACCCCACAGCCATTCCCCACCAATCACCTGCACCTCCCCAGACAGCAAAGTCCCTCTTCAGACCATCCCCCCCCCCATGCTCTTCTACCCCAGGCCCCCTATGTTTCCCTCCCCCCCCCCATGCCCTTTTTCTTCCCCAACCCTTTCCCCTACCCCAGGCCCTCCCTGTTCCCCCTCCCCCCCCCCATGCCCTTTTTCTTCCCCAACCCTTTCCCCTACCCCAGGCCCTCCCTGTTCCCCCTCCCCATGCCCTCCCCTGTTTGTCCACCCCATACCCCTCCTAGTTACCCCACCCATAGGTCTCCTTCCTACCCCACCCCCCTCCCTCCCTGCCCCCAATCTCCAGGCTCCCTTTTCTTCCCCAACCCCTGACCTCCCTGCCAACCCATCCCAGACTCCCCTGCATATCCCATCCCATGACCTCCATCCCTCTCCCCCACCAAATGCCCCCCCCCTCCTCACCCATCCCATGTCATAATTAACCTTCAATCCTAGACCCTCTCCGCCACACCATCTAAGACCCCCCCTAGCCCCCTGTACCAGATCCTCCGAGCCCCCCTCACACCCCAGATCCCCCAGGTCCACCTTCCTAGGCATTCCCATCCCGGTCACCCTTTGCCCCTCAACTCCAGTGGAATCAACAGATACAGAGGATGGGCAGAGGAGAGTCAGCTTCAAGGTAATGTGCCCAAACATAGATGGGATTACAAGCAAGGCAAGTGAACATAGGAAAAAGAGCACAGGAAGTGAACCTGAATGTAACTGGACTCACAGAAACAAAACTCTCAAGAATCATAACGAATGGGATGTTTTCCCAGAACTACACTGTAATAAGGAAATAGAGGGAAGGAAGAAGAGGAGGAGTGGATCAACTGATGAGAAATGATGGAGTTTTGAGGAGATGGTTATTCCGGGCAGTGAAGGGTTCAGAGACTTCATAATAGGCCCCATGACGATGGGAGGACCAAGCGTATTGGTTGCAGTGATATATAACCCACCACCAAATGACAGAAGACCCAGGCAAGAGAATGACAGAAACACCATGGCAGTTAACACTATAACTGACAGAGGGGAGCCGCTGCTGCCTGTAAAAAATCGATCCCATTTGCTCATCATGGGGGTGGAGGGGACTTTAAACACAGAAGGATAGAATAGGAAAACCATGAACCGCCTTTAGGTGAGGAAACATGGAGAGTTAAACTGAGGGAGGTGGCGACTAGAATTTTTCTAAGTCAGCATGTCAAGGGTCCCAGGAGAATGGGAAGCAACGATGAACCAGCGAGTCTCGACCCAGTACGTTCTCTGAGCGACTCTGACATAAGGAAAATCGGTCTCGAAGCCCCCTGTGGGAATATGGGATCACAGTGTATTGATGTATGAGTATCTGGTTGAAGATGGGTTAATGTACTCAAGGAAGGGACCACTAACCAAAAGGCCGACATTCCGGAAGGGGAACTATGAGGAGATAAGGAAATTCCTAACTGACATAGCTTGGGAAACAGAGCTCAAAGCAAAGACGGCTCAAGACATGATGGACTACATCACACAAAAGTGTAAGGAGGCAGCAGACATGTTCGTCCCAGTGTAAAAGGAAAAAATAGAAATGCAAACGAGAAACCCGTGGTTTAATCACAGATGTAAGCTAGCAAGACAACTAAGTAAAAGGCCGTGGAGAAACTATAGAAATAACAGGACTCTAGGGAGCATAGGAAGATACCAGAACGCCAGTTATGAATACGTCAGGGTGAGAAGAGGGGTAGAGAAGCAATATGAAAAATGATCAACCCAAATTGCTGCATAGCCACATCAGGAGGAAAACAACAGTAAAGGAACAGGTAATGAAACTGAGGATAGGGGCAGACAGATTCACTACAAACGATAAGGAAGGATACGAGGAACTCAATGAGAAATTCCAGGTCTTCACATCAAAGCAAGGAGACGTCCCAGATAAGAGAGGGAATATCTAACCAGACACAACTAGAAGAGTTTGTGATTAACAATTGGGAGGTGAGGAAGCATCTGCTAGATTTGGATGTGACAAAGGCTATAGGCCCAGATGGTATCTCACATGGATATTAATGGAAGGAGCAGAAGCTCTGTGCCTGCCACTCTGAATGGTGTACAACAAATCACTGGTAACAGGTGAACTGCCAAAAATTTGGAAGACCGCTAATGTAGTTGCGATATTGAAGAAGGGTGATACACAGGAGGCTCTAAACTACAGGCCAGAGTCCCTAACTTGCATACTATGCAAGCTGATGGAGACGATTGTGCGAAAAAAGCGAGTGGAACATCTGAAGCGAATTAATTTTTGTAACACAACATCTGCATGGGTTCAGGGATGACAAATCATGCCTCACAGGATTAACTCTACGACCAGGCAAAAAAAATCAGGCAAGATAGAGAGGGCTGGGCAGACTGCATATTTCTGAACTGCCAGAAAGCCTTTGACACAGTACCACATAAGAAACTAATTCACAAGCTGGAGATGCAGTCAGGATTGAAAGGGAAGGCACTCCACTGAATAAGAGGGTACCTAAGCAACAGAAGACAGTGAGTCACTGTACTGTGAAAGAGTTAGGTCTTGGAGTGGCGAGGCGTCACCAGTGGAGTCCCACAGGGATCAGTCCTTGGACTTACTCTGTTTCTGATATTCATAAATGATCTCCCAAAGGGAATAAACTTGTTCCTTTCAATGTTTGCTGATGATGCAAAAATTATGAAGAGGGCAAAAATTATGACAGGTGGGTGGACAGCGCTTCGGATTCGTAGTCCTGAGGTTCCGGGTTCGATCCCCAGTGGAGGCGACGACAAATGGGCAAAATGTTTCTTTCACTTGATGCCCCTGTTCACCTAGCAGTAAATAGGTACCTGGGAGTTAGACAGCTGCTACGGGCTGCTTCCTGGGGCTGTGTAACAAAAAGGAGGCCTGGTCAAGGACCGGGCCGCAGGGACGCTAAGCCCCGAAATCATCTCAAGATAACCTCAAGATAAGAAGGATTAAGACAGAGGAGGATAGTAGGAGGCTACAAGATGACCTAGACAAACTGAAGGAATGGCCCAACAAATGGCTAGTAAAGTTCAACCCAAATAAATATAAGGTAATGAAACTAGGAGGAGGAACTAGGAGGCCAGACACAGGATACCGAATGGAAATTAAGTCCGTCATGAAACGGACAAAGATCGGATCCATATCACACCAAACCTGTCTCTTGAAGCCCACATCAAAAGAATGACATCGGCGGCGTATCCGAGGCTGGCTAACATCAGAACTGCCTTCAGGAACCTGTGTAAGGAATTTTTCTGAACCTTGTATACCACATATGTAAGACCAATGTTGGAGTATGCGGCCCCAGCATGGAGCCTGTACATTGTCAAGCACAAGACGAAGCTGGAAAAAATTCATTGGTATGCCAAAAGGCTAGTCACAGAACTAAGAGGCATGAGGTATGAAGAAAGGCTGCGTGAACAGCACCTAACTCCGCTGGAAGACAGAAGAGCTCGGGAAGTTATGATCACCACATACAAAATTCTCAGGGGAATTGACAGGGTAGACAAACATGGATTATTTAACACGGGTGGCACACGCACAAGGGGACACAGGTGGAAACTGAGTACCCACATGAGCCACAGGGACGTTAGAAAGAATTTTTCAGTGTCAGAGTAGTTAACAGACGGAATGCATCAGGCAATGACGTGGTGGAGGCTGACTCCATACACAGTTTTAATTGTAGATATGATAGAGCCCAGTAGGCTCAGGAATCTGTACACCAGTTGATTGACAGTTGAGAGGCGGGACCAAAGAGCCAGAGTTCAACGACCGAAAGCACAACTAGGTGAATACACACACGCACACAGCCCCAGGAAGCAGCCCATAGCAGCTGTCTAACTCCCAGGTACCAATTTACTGTTTGGTGAGCAGATGAATCAGTGTGAAAGAAGCTCCCCATTTGTTTCTGCCTCTGTCGGGAATCAAACCCGGACCCTTAGGACTGCGATCCCAAAGCGCTGTCCACTCAGCCAGGACGTCCTTCCAGTGTATGTGAGTGTGTACTCTCCCAGTTGTACTCAGCTAGTTGTGCTTGCGGGGGTTGAGGTCTGGCTCTTTGGTCCCGCCTCTCAACTGTCAATCAACAGGTGTACAGGTTCCTGAACCTACTGGGCTCTATCATATCTACACTTGAAACTGTGTATGGAGTCAGCCTCCACCACATCACTCCCTAACTTATTCCGCCTTTTAACTACTCTGACACTGAAAAAATGTTCAAACGTCCCTGTGGCTCATTTGGGCACTCAGTCTCTACCTGTGTCCCCTTGTTCGCGTACCACCAATGTTAAACAGAGTGGTACTTATCTACCCCTGTCAATTCCTCTGAGAATTTTGTACGTGGTGATCATTTCTCCCTTTACTCCTCTGCCTTCCAATGTCGTGAGGTGCTCTTCACGCAGCCTATCCTCGCAATGCATGCCTCTTAGTTCTGGGACCAACCTAGTGTGTTCCGCCTGACAGTTGGGTGGACAGAGCTTCGGATACGTAGTTCTGAGTTCCGGGTTCGATCCCCGGTGAAGGCGGTGACAAATGGGCAAAATGTGTCTTTCACCCTGATACCCCTGTTACCTAGCAGTAAATAGGTACCTGGGAGTTAGACAGCTGCTACGGGCTGCTTCCTGGAGGGGGGGTGTAACAAAAAGGAGGCCTGGTCGAGGACCGGGCCGCGGGGACGCTTAGCCCCGAAATCAAATCATCTCAAGATAGTGGCATACCTCTGAACTCCATGCTGGGGCTCCATGCTGGGGTCGCATACTCCAGGATTGGTAGATTCTGAATTATTCCTGGTTCTGATGTTAGCCAGCCTCGGGTATGCCGCAGACGTTATGTTTTTTATGTGGGCTTCAGGAGACAGGTTTGGTGTGTGTGTGTGTGTGTGTGTGTGTGTGTACACTTACGAACACATTATATACGATCGGCTATATTTCCTGTACAGCGTATATACATATTTCTGATTTTCTCACTCAATCCAGACTCCCCAAAACGACCCAAACATATCCAGGAAGCAGCGGTGCTGCAGAAATACAGAGCATCGCTACAATCACCAGAGTGACTGCCCAATATGCAGTATGTAAGGGATGTTTTAATATCCATAAAACAACGCGTATGTATCGTCTGAATGTTTTAGCGCGCTGATCACAGGTTAACCGGTTGCCTTTTGACCAGAGAGGAAAAAATTCTTTCTTATCATGATGCGATAATCAGCCTGAAAATACTCTTTGTTTGAAACAGTAATGTATTAAGCTTGCCATATACGATGTTCTGATGGACACACAACTTAAAAGTGTAAACATTTCAGGTGTGGGTATTACGCATTCAGATAATATCTTAAATTGCATGCAATTCGGAATTGAAAATTCTGAGTTTCAGAAAGAAGTTCGAATGACAGAATTGTTGCCAATTGTTTTATTAAAATGCTCCCTGGTATATATTAGCTGGTGCAGTGGTATATATATTGTATTGGCTCCCTGGTATGTATTACTAAGCTCACTGGTATATATATTATTATCTGCAGGTTAATATTATTATTAGCTGACTATATATAATGTATATTATACCCCTGTATATTAAGGGACCTGAGGGCTGAGTGGCCAGCGATCGGTATTCGTAGTCCTAAGTATCCGGGTTCGATCCCCATCGGAAGGCGGAAACAGATAGGAGGAGTTTCTGTCACCCTGATGCACCTGTCACCCTGATGCCTGTAAAAATAATAATACTTAGCGCCTTGGTATGTAATATTTAGTGCTCCTAGTGTGAATGTAGAGCCCCGCATGTGTCCCTAGAGCCACACATGTCTCCCTAGAGCCCCACATGTCTCCCTAGAGCTCCACATATGTCCCTAGAGCCCCACACATGTCCCTAGAGCCCCACATATGTCCCTAGAGCCCCACATATGTCCCTAGAGCCCCACATGTCTCCCTAGAGCCCCACATGTCTCCCTCGAGCCCCACATGTCTCCCTAGAGCCCCACATGTCTCCCTAGAGACCTACATGTCTCCCTAGAGCCCCACATGTCTCCCTAGAGCCCCACATGTCTCCCAAGAGCCCCACAAGTCTCTCTAGAGCTCCACATGTCTCCCTTAGAGCCCCACATGTCTCCCTAGAGCCCCGCATGTTTCCCTAGAGCCCTACATGTCTCCCAAGAGCCCCACAAGTCTCTCTAGAGCTCCACATGTCTCCCTTAGAGCTCCACATGTCTCCCTTAGAGCCCCGCATGTCTCCCTAGAGCCCCACATGTCTCCCTAGAGCCCCACAAGTTTCTCTAGAGCCCCACATATCTCCCTAGAGCCCCACATGTCTCCCTAGAGCCCCACAAGTCTCCCTAGAGCCCCACATGTCTCCCTAGGGCCCCACATGTCTCCCTAGAGCCCCACATGTCTCCCTAGAGCCCCACATGTCTCCCTAGAGCCCCACATGTCTCCCTAGAGCCTCACATGTCTCCCTAGAGCCCCACATGTCTCCTTAGAGCCCCACATGTCTCCCTGGGGCCCCACATGTCTCCCTAGAGCCCCACATGTCTCCCTAGAGCCCCACATGTCTCCCAAGAGCCCCACAAGTCTCTCTAGAGCTCCACATGTCTCCCTTAGAGCCCCACATGTCTCCCTAGAGCCCCGCATGTTTCCCTAGAGCCCTACATGTCTCCCAAGAGCCCCACAAGTCTCTCTAGAGCTCCACATGTCTCCCTTAGAGCTCCACATGTCTCCCTTAGAGCCCCGCATGTCTCCCTAGAGCCCCACATGTCTCCCTAGAGCCCCACAAGTTTCTCTAGAGCCCCACATATCTCCCTAGAGCCCCACATGTCTCCCTAGAGCCCCACAAGTCTCCCTAGAGCCCCACATGTCTCCCTAGGGCCCCACATGTCTCCCTAGAGCCCCACATGTCTCCCTAGAGCCCCACATGTCTCCCTAGAGCCCCACATGTCTCCCTAGAGCCTCACATGTCTCCCTAGAGCCCCACATGTCTCCTTAGAGCCCCACATGTCTCCCTGGGGCCCCACATGTCTCCCTAGAGCCCCACATGTCTCCCTAGAGCCCCACATGTCTCCCTAGAGCCCCACATGTCTCCCTAGAGCCCCACATGTCTCCCTAGAGCCCCACAAGTCTCCCTAGAGCCCCACATATCTCCCTAGAGCCCCACATGTCTCCCTAGAGCCCCACATGTCTCCCTAGAGCCCCACATATCTCCCTAGAGCGCCACATGTCACACCCAGGACAACTCCTCACCCACCAGGTTTTCATCACGTAGTCGTTGACTCCTGGCGTCTGTAGTTCCCAGCGGACATCTTCCTATCAGCCTCCAGGAAAGACCAAAAAGAGGAATTAATAGAGCGTCAGTATATATAAGAGAGAAGAGCGTCCTTAGAGCGTGGGGTGAAGGCGGGTGCAGCTTCAGGAGCTCCGGTATAATTATCACCCGCGAGCAGTGTCTGTGTGAATGTGTGTATTATGTTTATATGTGGACCGAGAGGTACATATTGAATGAATCGCAGGAAATCTTTATCATTTCAAGAGAACTAAATTTTGAAAAATATATAACTACAGGATAACATGGCTTATTAGGCAACACTTTTGCGCGCCCTGGGATGGTAAATAAAAAGAGGTATGTGCGCGCGGCGTTTTTGCCGCGTAAGCGTAAAAACAAAAATGTGTTTACTCTTTTTACTCTCCTGACCTTAGTTCTTGAGCTACGTATTTCATTTTGGTACCAACGTGTTCGCAATAAAATTCTCTAGAAGAACATCAGTAAGAAAAGTCACGAAACGTATAGGGATACCAGCACCAAATAAATAACTACGAAGATGACTCGCCGTGAGCGCCCTACAGCAACAAAATGTTTTTACTCCTGGGATTGTTATCACCTCCACACTTGTCCTACAGCGTTAATTTTGGTATCAATGGACTCGCAATGAAATTCCCAACACGGTGATATGAATATAAACGTAGAATAATGATTGCGGCCCACCTGCAAGAGTGTGGGAAGTGGTGAAATTGTTACCAGGTATCGGTGACGGGACGACACATGTGCGATACGGCGCTTTGAAAGTTTATACTTATTTCACTCTCCTGACATTATTATTCTATGTACGTCATTCATTTTTGTGTCAATGTGTTCGCATTAGAATGTTCTATGAGCCCGTAGGTAAAAAAGATCAACAACGTGTAAGATAGAATAGCGCCAAATATAAAACAACACTGGAACATATCAGTGAGCGTCAAACACACACGAAATGTTTTTACTTTTGTTATGTTTGTCAAGTTTATACTTGTTGCACACAGTTATTTTTGGTTGTACATTGTTCGGAATAAAATTCCCTAAACAGCCATATGCATATAATACATGATATGGGGGAAGCATTACCAGTATAAACGGCTAAAGTCACCCACCTGCAACCCGTTTGGGACACTCATGCAGACATACGCTACACCCTAAAAAAATCTATGAAGGTTCGAGTCTACTTATGGCAGTTTATGTGATACAGTGTTCATTCTGGTATCAAAATACTCGTTTCAGTTTGTAGTTCATGCGATTTTCAGAATCAACTGAATCGCTGGAGGTTCAACATTTGAGTCAGAGTCATCTGACAAAACCGTCTCGTCAAATGGCAGTGTGCCAGACATCTCGGGTTCTGATTCGGTTGCTGCTTCAGCTTGAGGTGTTGTAGTGAACAAGGGCCGCCTCACACCAGATGGTCCAGGAGTTTGCATGGCGTCAGCATAGGCAGGACCTGTGTCATCATTTATGTCTGGAGCGTGCCGCAAGTGTTGAGATATTGTTGCTGTTTGAGGCCAATGTTCCGGGTCCCAGCACAATAGGGCCCAATTTGCCACCTCGTGGAACTGTAGCAATGTTAGCTTTTTTTGATCAGTTGTGTTGTATTTGTACAAAACAAAGGCATTATGCAAGGCCATTTGCAGGAAATAAAACGTTATCTTTTAGGTCCACTTGTGAGTTTTCCGGGTAAAATGGTAATACCATTTGATCGAAGTGGTCCACACCTTTCATGAACTTATTGTACCATGCAGCCTAGTGGTGAGAAAGAGAGCCTCATGGCGCGCAGTTTGAAACAAACCCACAGTAAATCGGATTAAAATTGAATTTTATACAAATATTTTTTATGAGGACATAAATTTATGTCCACATCGCGGAAGCGGTGAGGCGAAACAGGACTCCGGACGGAGTCCTCATCAGCAGAAAGTGCTAATTAGGCAAATCGGGCCTTGCATAGTAAGCCAAATATTGCGTTCCGGCTACTAAGTACAACATATATATATAAATATATATATATATATATATATATATATATATATATATATATATATATATATATATATATATATATATATATATATATATATATATATATATGGAAGGGAGTACCACCTCTAGCTGGATGAAGGGGGACCCATAGCCTTGGAGGAAACCACGCATAACGCATTAGAGGGAATGTTTAGATCCCCTCCAATACAGTTTCTGTGTGCTTTTCTCCTACCACCCCCTTCCTTTTTTATTTTTTGTGCTTTATTATGCATTTGATGGTTACAAGATATACATGGGTTGATACAAAAATAATAATGCAAAAAGGTGATTAAAGGTTATGGATCTCTTGAAAAACACAACAATGGGAAACATTGATGAATATATATATATATATATATATATATATATATATATATATATATATATATATATATATATATATATATATATATATATTTTGGTAGCAGTCTTTCCTGTAGACATATTTTATTAAATATGACCGAAAAAGTAAGATTAATAATTCTAACACGAATTTTCTCAATCTTTCGTACATTATGCTTCACTGTTGGAGGTAAATCAAAAATCACTTCTCCAAAATTCATTTTTATTTCTAGTCTGACGCGACACGGGCGCGTTTCGTAAAACTTATTACATTTTCAAAGACTTCACAAATACACAACTGATTAGAACTTGCATTTCCCTGATTTTATATCTACATTTGAGTGAGGTGGGAAGGGTGATGTGGCATTACATTTGAGTGAGGTGGGAAGGATGATGTGGCATTAGAGGATATTAATAGGGTATTAAAAGTATCAACACAAGACAGAACACGAAACAATGGATATTGAATAGAAGTGTTTGTAGAAAGCCTATTGGTCCATATTTCTTGATGCTTCTATATTGGAGCGGAGTCTTGAGGTGGGTAGAATATAGTTGTGCAATAATTGGCTGTTGATTGCTGGTGTTGACTTCTTGATGTCAACAAGTATACTTCTTGATGTATATATATATATATATATATATATACATCAAGAAGTCAACACCAGCAATCAACAGCCAATTATTGCACAACTATATTCTACCCACCTCAAGACTCCGCTCCAATATAGAAGCATCAAGAAATATGGACCAATAGGCTTTCTACAAACACTTCTATTCAATATCCATTGTTTCGTGTTCTGTCTTGTGTTGATACTTTTAATACCCTATTAATATCCTCTAATGCCACATCATCCTTCCCACCTCACTCAAATGTAATGCCACATCACCCTTCCCACCTCACTCAAATGTAGATATAAAATCAGGGAAATGCAAGTTCTAATCAGTTGTGTATTTGTGAAGTCTTTGAAAATGTAATAAGTTTTACGAAACGCGCCCGTGTCGCGTCAGACTAGAAATAAAAATGAATTTTGGAGAAGTGATTTTTGATTTACCTCCAACAGTGAAGCATAATGTACGAAAGATTGAGAAAATTCGTGTTAGAATTATTAATCTTACTTTTTCGGTCATATTTAATAAAATATATATATATATATATATATATATATATATATATATATATATATATATATATATATATATATATATATATTTATATTTTATTAAATATGACCGAAAAAGTAAGATTAATAATTCTAACACGAATTTTCTCAATCTTTCGTACATTATGCTTCACTGTTGGAGGTAAATCAAAAATCACTTCTCCAAAATTCATTTTTATTTCTAGTCTGACGCGACACGGGCGCGTTTCGTAAAACTTATTACATTTTCAAAGACTTCACAAATACACAACTGATTAGAACTTGCGTTTCCCTGATTTTATATCTACATTTGAGTGAGGTGGGAAGGGTGATGTGGCATTACATTTGAGTGAGGTGGGAAGGATGATGTGGCATTAACACAAGACAGAACACTAGAGGATATTAATAGGGTATTAAAAGTATCAACACAAGACAGAACAGAAACAATGGTTATTGAATAGAAGTGTTGGTAGAAAGCCTATTGGTCCATATTTCTTGATGCTTCTATATTGGAGCGGAGTCTTGAGGTGGGTAGAATATAGTTGTGCAATAATTGGCTGTTGATTGCTGGTGTTGACTTCTTGATGTGTAGTGCCTCGCAAACGTCAAGCCGCCTGCTATCGCTGTATCTATCGATGATTTCTGTGTTGTTTACTAGGATTTCTCTGGCGATGGTTTGGTTATGGGAAGAGATTATATGTTCCTTAATGGAGCCCTGTTGTTTATGCATCGTTAAACGCCTAGAAAGAGATGTTGTTGTCTTGCCTATATACTGGGTTTTTTGGAGCTTACAGTCCCCAAGTGGGCATTTGAAGGCATAGACGACGTTAGTCTCTTTTAAAGCGTTCTGTTTCGTGTCTGGAGAGTTTCTCATGAGTAGGCTGGCCGTTTTTCTGGTTTTATAGTAAATCGTCAGTTGTATCCTCTGATTTTTGTCTGTAGGGATAACGTTTCTATTAACAATATCTTTCAGGACCCTTTCCTCTGTTTTATGAGCTGTGGAAAAGAAGTTCCTGTAAAATAGTCTAATAGGGGGTATAGGTGTTGTGTTAGTTGTCTCTTCGGAGGTTGCATGGCTTTTCACTTTCCTTCTTATGATGTCTTCGATGAAACCATTGGAGAAGCCGTTATTGACTAGAACCTGCCTTACCCTACAGAGTTCTTCGTCGACTTGCTTCCATTCTGAGCTGTGGCTGAGAGCACGGTCGACGTATGCGTTAACAACACTCCTCTTGTACCTGTCAGGGCAGTCGCTGTTGGCATTTAGGCACATTCCTATGTTTGTTTCCTTTGTGTAGACTGCAGTGTGGAAACCTCCGCCCTTTTCCATGACTGTTACATCTAGAAAAGGCAGCTTCCCATCCTTTTCCGTCTCGTAAGTGAAACGCAGCACGGAACTCTGCTCAAATGCCTCCTTCAGCTCCTGCAGATGTCTGACATCAGGTACCTGTGTAAAAATGTCGTCAACATACCTGCAGTATATGGCCGGTTTCAAGTTCATGTCGACTAAGACTTTTTGCTCGATGGTACCCATGTAGAAGTTTGCAAACAGGACACCTAGGGGAGAACCCATGGCGACCCCATCTACTTGCTTATACATGTGCCCATCTGGGCTCAAGAAGGGTGCCTCTTTAGTACAAGCTTGGAGTAGTTTCCTCAGAATACTTTCTGGCATGTCAAGAGGAGTACAGGCTGGATCATGATACACTCTGTCGGCTATCATTCCGATTGTCTCGTCCACAGGTACGTTGGTAAACAGCGATTCTACGTCCAACGAGGCTCTTATCCCTGTGGCCCGTGCGCCCCGCAGTAAGTCCACAAATTCCTTTGGAGACTTCAGGCTGAAGGCGCAAGGAACATAAGGAGTCAGCAGGCCGTTGAGTCGCTTCGCCAATCTGTACGTGGGTGTGGGTATCTGGCTAATGATTGGCCGAAGTGGGTTTCCAGGCTTGTGCGTCTTGACATTTCCATACGCATATCCAGGTTTATATTCCCCAATGATCTTTGGCAGGTGGAGTCCGGATTTCTTGGCGTTCACAGTTTCGATCAGTTTGTTGACCTTTGCTTTTAATTCGGCTGTAGTGTCCTTCGTTACCCTTTGGAACTTAGTTTGGTCAGAGAGTATGATGTTCATTTTCGCCAGATATTCGTCTTTTTTAAGAATGACATATATTGGCGACTTGTCACCTCTCCTGACAACTATCTCCTTGTTCTCACGAAGGCTTTTAGCTGCCGCTCTAAGCTCGGGGGACAGTATGGTGCTTCTGTAGTTGCCTCGATTCTTTCCTCCTTCTGCAATAAGTTCTGCTTGTAAGGTATCTTTGGTAGTGACCTTCTTTAGTGTCTCGAGGTCGAATATGTCGTCCAACAGAATTTCCAACTCCACTTTCCGGGCCATTTCACTCGGTCTGGACATAACATGACAGTTTATGCCCAGATTTAGGAGAGTGACTTGGTCCTCAGTGAGGTTAATTCCTGCAAGGTTCAGGAAGCCATCTCTTGGTCGTGGAATTGCCATAGGTCCTCCATATAATGTTGTTAGTTTCTTGATAATCCTTGTTTCAGTGCTGAGGTGATGTTGGTCTGTGAGGATGTCGAGGTGTTGTTCAATGCGGGTACGGATACTATGGTCGATGTTGCTATTTCTCCACTCGTTTGTAGCATGAAGTAGTTGCGTTTTTTTGTCTTTGATTTCATTCTCTGCCTTGTATATCTGATCACGAATCAGATCCTGGCGATATTTTATCGTGAAGGCTTGATTCCTTGCTGCTGGGTCGTGCACTTTAACATTAGTATATTTTGATCGAAAAACTGTGAACGCCAAGAAATCCGGACTCCACCTGCCAAAGATCATTGGGGAATATAAACCTGGATATGCGTATGGAAATGTCAAGACGCACAAGCCTGGAAACCCACTTCGGCCAATCATTAGCCAGATACCCACACCCACGTACAGATTGGCGAAGCGACTCAACGGCCTGCTGACTCCTTATGTTCCTTGCGCCTTCAGCCTGAAGTCTCCAAAGGAATTTGTGGACTTACTGCGGGGCGCACGGGCCACAGGGATAAGAGCCTCGTTGGACGTAGAATCGCTGTTTACCAACGTACCTGTGGACGAGACAATCGGAATGATAGCCGACAGAGTGTATCGTGATCCAGCCTGTACTCCTCTTGACATGCCAGAAAGTATTCTGAGGAAACTACTCCAAGCTTGTACTAAAGAGGCACCCTTCTTGAGCCCAGATGGGCACATGTATAAGCAAGTAGATGGGGTCGCCATGGGTTCTCCCCTAGGTGTCCTGTTTGCAAACTTCTACATGGGTACCATCGAGCAAAAAGTCTTAGTCGACATGAACTTGAAACCGGCCATATACTGCAGGTATGTTGACGACATTTTTACACAGGTACCTGATGTCAGACATCTGCAGGAGCTGAAGGAGGCATTTGAGCAGAGTTCCGTGCTGCGTTTCACTTACGAGACGGAAAAGGATGGGAAGCTGCCTTTTCTAGATGTAACAGTCATGGAAAAGGGCGGAGGTTTCCACACTGCAGTCTACACAAAGGAAACAAACATAGGAATGTGCCTAAATGCCAACAGCGACTGCCCTGACAGGTACAAGAGGAGTGTTGTTAACGCATACGTCGACCGTGCTCTCAGCCACAGCTCAGAATGGAAGCAAGTCGACGAAGAACTCTGTAGGGTAAGGCAGGTTCTAGTCAATAACGGCTTCTCCAATGGTTTCATCGAAGACATCATAAGAAGGAAAGTGAAAAGCCATGCAACCTCCGAAGAGACAACTAACACAACACCTATACCCCCTATTAGACTATTTTACAGGAACTTCTTTTCCACAGCTCATAAAACAGAGGAAAGGGTCCTGAAAGATATTGTTAATAGAAACGTTATCCCTACAGACAAAAATCAGAGGATACAACTGACGATTTACTATAAAACCAGAAAAACGGCCAGCCTACTCATGAGAAACTCTCCAGACACGAAACAGAACGCTTTAAAAGAGACTAACGTCGTCTATGCCTTCAAATGCCCACTTGGGGACTGTAAGCTCCAAAAAACCCAGTATATAGGCAAGACAACAACATCTCTTTCTAGGCGTTTAACGATGCATAAACAACAGGGCTCCATTAAGGAACATATAATCTCTTCCCATAACCAAACCATCGCCAGAGAAATCCTAGTAAACAACACAGAAATCATCGATAGATACAGCGATAGCAGGCGGCTTGACGTTTGCGAGGCACTACACATCAAGAAGTCAACACCAGCAATCAACAGCCAATTATTGCACAACTATATTCTACCCACCTCAAGACTCCGCTCCAATATAGAAGCATCAAGAAATATGGACCAATAGGCTTTCTACCAACACTTCTATTCAATAACCATTGTTTCTGTTCTGTCTTGTGTTGATACTTTTAATACCATATTAATATCCTCTAGTGTTCTGTCTTGTGTTAATGCCACATCATCCTTCCCACCTCACTCAAATGTAATGCCACATCACCCTTCCCACCTCACTCAAATGTAGATATAAAATCAGGGAAACGCAAGTTCTAATCAGTTGTGTATTTGTGAAGTCTTTGAAAATGTAATAAGTTTTACGAAACGCGCCCGTGTCACGTCAGACTAGAAATAAAAATGAATTTTGGAGAAGTGATTTTTGATTTACCTCCAACAGTGAAGCATAATGTACGAAAGATTGAGAAAATTCGTGTTAGAATTATTAATCTTACTTTTTCGGTCATATTTAATAAAATATGTCTACAGGAAAGACTGCTACCAAAATATACTAATATATTTATATATATATATATGTCGTACCTAGTAGCCAGAATGCACTTCTCGGGCTACTATGCAAGGCCCGTATTGCCTAATAGGCCGAGTGATTTTCTTTATTTTCAATAAATTGTTTCCAATTAGTTTATTTGTATTAATATTATTATATTATATCAAGAACATAAATTATTGACGTTGATGTGTTAGTTTAGGTTAGGGGTAAGATAGGTTTGGTTAGGTTACGTAAGGTTGGTTAGGTTTGGTCATATATCTACGTTAGTTTTAACTTAAATTTAACAAAATTAACTCATACATAATGAAATGGATAGCTCTATCATTTCATAAGAAAAAATTGAAAAATATTTAAATTCAGGAAAACTTGGCTTATTAGGCAAATCGGACCTTGCATAGTAGGCCGAGAAGTGCGTTCTGGCTACTAGGTACGACATATATATATATATATATATATATATATATATATATATATATATATATATATATATATATATATATATATATTATTAAATATGACCGAAAAAGTAAGATTAATAATTCTAACACGAATTTTCTCAATATTTCTTATATTTCTTTTCACTGTTGATGGGAACTGAAAGATCAATTCTCCAAAATTCATTTTTATTTTTAATCTGACGCGACACTTGAACACGTTTCGTAATAACTTATTACATTTTCAAAGAAAATGTAATAATATATATATATATATATATATATATATATATATATATATATATATATATATTTTTTTTTTTTTATATGGAAGGGAGTACCACCTCTAGCTGGAAGAAGGGGGACCCATAGCCTCTGAGGAAACCACGCATAACGCATTAGAGGGAATGTTTAGATCCCCTCCAATACAGTTTCTGTGTGCTTTTCTCCTACCACCCCGTTCCTTTTTTATTTTTTGTGCTTTATTATGCATTTGATGGTTACAAGATATACATGGGTTGATACAAAAATAATAATGCAAAAAGGTGATTACAGGTTATGGATCTCTTGAAAAACACAACAATGGGAAACATTGATGAATGTCACAGACGGGTTCGATCATTGTTGCAAGTCAAACACTTCTTCGAATTCCTCTGAAGTTGGACTAGTGCCCAAGACGCAACAGGCATTTCCCCTCTGAATCGCAACACTGAGGCGCTGGAACAAGAAACTTTTTGCTCTCTGGTCTTTTGTAGCGCTGATCAATTTGTCCCCCAATTCCTTCAGGAACTTCAATGCACATTTTCCCCACGAACCGAGGGTCTCCGAGCCGATAGGAACAAAGCTGTAGCAGTGTGCTAGACCTCTGTATTTAATAATTTTCTGCGATTCCCTGAAAGAAGCAGCATCACCGCTTTCACGTGTGCTGTAGTGGAGGTAGGTACTGGCCAGTGTGGCAGCGCACGTGTAGTCCCATACCACTTGCTTACCATCCTTCCAAGGTAGCAAGGTGACCCCATCTGGGCGCTTCTTAGGGTCGTTAGGTCTGGATAAGTGTGGTTCTCTTTGTGCCGGGCAGCGGGCTGTGGCGAGGCTCCTCTTGATGATGTCATTGACTTCTTCATGTCTTGCAATTTTACCCTGTGATTTACGACATACCAGACCATGACGACCATATTGGTCTGCCATCGCAGTTCCGCAGATGCACCTATGTTCGGTGAGGATGGGGGCGGCAAGGCGAAGGGCAACTCGAATGCGGAGAGCGTCATGACTGAGGCAAGTTCCCAGGGCTGCATTGGGCACAGCAAATAAGAAATCCCCGGCGTGGAGTGCTGTTACCGCTAGGAGGCGGGCTTTGTTTTCAGCATCAGCGTTGTCAATCATTGCTGTGACAGTCTTTTCCATTATGGGGCTATCCCAGTGGGCCTGCTTGTGGTCTTTTGGGACTTGTGGTCGGGGTTGAGGGTGTGCAATGGTGTCCCATTGTCTGGCTGCTTCGATGAACGTTTGATCATGAGTTCCCGCTGTCTCTCTCATACGCTCTGGTAGGATCTGCCCTACCAATTCGTTGGCTGTTGTACATGAGGATAAGAATGCTGGAAGTGCTACCTCAGTTGCCTTTCGTATGCCTATCCCTCCAAATCTCACTGGCAGTGTTGCTTGGTCCCACTGACTGTCATCTAAATCTAGGTTGAGCGCCTTCCTGAATATTGACCTGAGGAGCTCATCATATTGATTTAGAAGTGGGTTGCCAAAAGTTGGTGCACACCTTAAGAAGTATGTTAGCCTGGGCAAGGTAAGGCACTTTGTGAGAAGGTAGAGGGCATCTTTTATATATATATATATATATATATATATATATATATATATATATATATATATATATATATATATATATATATATATATATATATATATATATAGATGTATATACATATAGATGTATATATTTATACATATATATATATATATATATATATATATATATATATATATATATATATATATATATATATATATATATATATATATATATATATATATATATGTCGTACCTAGTAGCCAGAACGCACTTCTCGGCCTACTATGCAAGGCCCGATTTGCCTAATAAGCCAAGTTTTCCTGAATTAATATATTTTCTCTAATTTTTTTCTTATGAAATGATAAAGCTACCCATTTCATTATGTATGATGTCAAATTTTTTTATTGGAGTTAAAATTAACGTAGATATATGACCGAACCTAACCAACCCTACCTAACCTAACCTAACCTATCTTTATAGGTTAGGTTAGGTTAGGTAGCCAAAAAAGTTAGGTTAGGTTAGGTTAGGTAGGTTAGGTAGTCGAAAAACAATTAATTCATGAAAACTTTGCTTATTAGGCAAATCGGGGCTTGCATAGTAGGCTGAGAAGTGCGTTCTGGCTACTAGGTGCGACATATATATATATATATACATATATATATATATATATATATATATATATATATATATATATATATATATATATATATATATATGTCGTACCTAGTAGCCAGAATGCACTTTTTGGACTACTATGCAAGGCCCAATTTGCCTAATAAGCCAAGTTTTCCTGAATTAATATATTTCCTCAAATTTTTTTCTTATGAAATGATAAAGCTACCCATTTCATTATGTATGAGGTAAATTTTTTTTATTGGAGTTAAAATTAACGTAGATATATCACCGAACCTAACCAACCCTACCTAACCTAACCTAACCTATCTTTATAGGTTAGGTTAGGTTAGGTAGCCGAAAAAGTTAGGTTAGGTTAGGTTAGGTAGGTTAGGTAGTCGAAAAACAATTAATTCATGAAAACTTGGCTTATTAGGCAAATCGGGCCTTGCATAGTAGGCTGAGAAGTGAGTTCTGGCTACTAGGTACGACATATATATATATATATATATATATATATATATATATATATATATATATATATACGGTACGGTACATACATGTACGGTACGGTACATACATGTACATACATGTACATATATGTACGGTACTTTGTGCCGTACATCGCCATTTCCGGCCCCTCTACCCGTTCATACTATCGTGCTACAGTGGCGAGTCAAAACTGCTCTTTGGTGAACATGAAATCAGATCATGTGAAGGTGTTCAGCAAGGTGATCCTCTTGCTCCCCTTCTTTTCTGCTTAGTCTTAAAAGAAATCACCGAAAGCTTGTCCAGCGAGTTCAACATCTGGTTTTTGGATGATGGCACTATAGACCACCTCTTGTCAGATATCAGGAAAATAAGGGAGCAAGAAGTAAGCCTGGGTCTCGTCCTGAACCCTTCCAAGTGTGAAGTAGTCTCCTCCAACCCAGACATCGTAGCTAGAATAAGGTCTGCCTTGCCTGGAGCCCATGTCATTGGGGCCGAGAACAGCACCCTCCTTGGAGCTCCCCTCGGGTCTAACGCCATTGAGGAGATCCTCGACAAGAAAATCGCAGACCTTAGGAGGATGGAAGACAGAATAGGTGACATCGATGCCCACGATGCTTTTTATCTCCTCACCAAATGCCTATCCCTTCCGAGGCTAACCTACTTTCTGAGGTGCGCCCCATCTTACAACAACCCAAAGCTTGACGAGTATGACCTCCTACTGAACACCATGCTGGAAAAAGTTGTTAACCTCTCCCTCAACGAATGCCAGTGGAAACAAGCCACTCTTCCTGTCAGGCTCGGTGGCTTGGGTGTCCGCACCGCCACCCAAATTGCTGTCCCAGCCTTCCTGTCTTCCTCCTCAGCATCAGATGACCTGGTTAAGGAAATTCTACCTGACACCCTGAGTGATGTAGCGGGGATACAGGACCCCCACTACACGGAATGCGACACAAAATGGGGTGCCATGACAGACCCAGCACTCAGACCAGCCATGCCGAAAGCCAAGAAACAATCCAGTTGGGACAGCCCCATTGTAGACAAAGAAGCCACAGCTTTGCTGGAGGCAGCAACAACCCCCAGTGATCGTGCACGCCTCACAGCTGTGCAGGCTCCCCATGCAGGGGATTTCCTTCTGGCAGTCCCTATGTCTGTGACAGGCACACGTCTTGATCCGCAGGAGCTCCGTATTGCAGTCGCTCTCCGCCTTGCTGCCCCTATCCACACTGTTCACAGGTGTATTTGCGGCGAGGCAGATGCTGACGAATATGGATTGCATGGCCTGCACTGTGGAATATCGGGTGGTTGGCACACTAGACACGACGAAGTCAACGACATCATTAAAAGAAGCCTTGCCTCTGCTCAGTGTCCAGCGGAGAGAGAGCCCCGCAACCTACTGAACCGTGACTCTGTTAGCTTTGCCGGCCGACCAGACGGAATCACACTGCGTCCGTGGAAGGGTGGCAGGCAGTTAGCATGGGACTATACTTGCGTATCCACCCTGGCAACCACATACATCACCCTCTCTGCCGGCACGGCAGGAGCCGCAGCGACACACAGAGAAAAAACAAAAGTCAGTCAAGTACAGGCAATTAGATCAAAGGTACAACTTGGTTCAAATAGGGTCTGAGACCCTAGGCCCATGGGGTGAGAGTGCAAGAAGGTTTCTTAAGGATCTTGGTTCCAAGCTCATTGACACCACAAGAGACCCTAGAGCAGCAAGTTTTCTCTTTCAGCGCCTCAGTGTCGCGATCCAGAGGGGAAATGCCCGCTGCATCCTCGGTTCCTGCCCGGCGTCGGAGGAGTTCGAGGAAATCTACAGCCTCTAGGAAGCGAACTTTTTCTTGTGTCCTCTTAATGTTCATTTTTTGTATAAAATCAGATATGTAACTGTATAACCTTGCATAATAAAGTGTACATCATAATAAAAAAAAAGGGGGTGGTAGGAGAAGTGAACACTCTTTCGTATTCAGAGTTAAATGTCAAGTTTTTCCCTGAGTGCTCTGTGTTCCCTTCTCTGAGGCTGTGGGTCCCTATAATTGCACCAGTGGTGGTACCCCCCTATATATATATATATATATATATATATATATATATATATATATATATATATATATATATATATATATATATATATATATATATATATATATATATATATATATATATATATATATATATATATACTGCATTATACTGCAGCAGGACTCAGTTGTGGGTCACAACAGCCAGTCATTATACTGCAGCAGGACACAGTTGTGGCTCACAACAGTCAGTCATTATACTGCAGCAGGAGCAGGACACAGTTGTGGCTCACAACAGCCAGTCATTATACTGCAGCAGGACACAGTTGTGGCTCACAACAGCCAGTCATTATACTGCCGCTGGACACAGTTGTGGCTCACAACAACCAGTCATTATACTGCAGCTGGACACAGTTGTGGCTCACAGCAGCCAGTCATTATACTGCAGCTGGACACAGTTGTGGCTCACAACAGCCAGTCATTATACTGCAGCAAGACACAGTTGTGGCTCACAACAGCCAGTCATTATACTGCAGCTGGACACAGTTGTGGCTCACAACAGCCAGTCATTATACTGCAGCTGGACACAGTTGTGGCTCACAACAGCCAGTCATTATTCTGCAGCTGGACACAGTTGTGGCTCACAACAGCCAGTCATTATACTGCAGCAGGACACAGTTGTGGCTCACAACAGCCAGTCATTATACTGCAGCAAGACACAGTTGTGGGTCACAACAGCCAGTCATTATACTGCAGCTGGACACAGTTGTGGCTCACAACAGCCAGTCATTATACTGCAGCTGGACACAGTTGTGGCTCACAACAGCCAGTCATTATACTGGGGTGGAGAGCGGTCGTGTTGGAGTGCCGTTCCCGGTGAACCGCACTATAAAGGCTCGTATAAAACCAGGTATGATAGGGAAATGGGACAGGAGTCATTGCTGTAAACAACCGATGCTCGAATGGCGGGATCCAAGAGTCAATGCTCGATCCTGCAGACACAACTAGGTGAGTACAACTATGTGAGTACACACACACACACACACACACACGCACATGCACACACACACACACACACACACACACACACACACACACACACACACACACACACACACACACACACACACACACACAGACACACACACACACACACACACACACACACACACACACACACACACACACACACACACACACACACACACACACACACACACACACACACACACAATAACAAATGCAGTGTTTCCACAGGACTATTATGTTATGCGGAAAGAGAGGGAAGGAAGAGGTGGGGGTGGTGTAGCTCTGCTGGTAAGAAAAGGCTGGGATTTTGAGGAGATGGATATTCAGGGCTGTGAAGGTTTCAGTGACTACATAGCAGGTACTGTAACAAATGGAGGGAAAAAAATTATAGTCGCAGTCATATATAATCCACCACCAAATGACAGAAGACCTAGACAGGAATATGATAGAAACAACATGGCCACCATTAACATAATAGAAAGAGCAGCTTCTGTTGCTAGCAGGAATGGATCTGGACTACTAATTATGGGAGACTTCAACCATGGGAAGATCGATTGGAAGAACAGAGACCCGCATGGAGGACCAGAAACATGGAGAGCTAAGCTGCTGGACGTGGCAACAAGAAACTTTCTAAGCCAGCATACCAAAGAGCCAACAAGAATGAGAGGAGAAGATGAACCAGCAATGCTTGATTTGATATTTACCCTAAATGAATGGGATATAAGGGAAGTTAAGATGGAAGCGCCCTTGGGAATGAGTGACCACAGTGTATTGAACTTTGAGTACCTGGTAGAGCTAGGACTTATCTCCCCCCAAAAAGAACTAGGAATCAAAAGGCTGGCATACCGAAAGGGGAATTATGAACAGATGAGAAGTTTCCTAAGTGAAATACCTTGGGACACAGACCTCAGAGACAAGTCTGTACAGGGTATGATGGACTATGTTACCCAAAAGTGTCAGGAGGCAGTAAACAGGTTCATCCCGGCCCAAAGGGAAAAATCCGAGAAGCAACAGAAGAATCCATGGTATAATAGGGCATGTATGGAAGCGAAAAAACTGAACAAAAAGGCGTGGAGGAACTTCCGGAATAACAGAACACCAGAAAGCAGGGAGAGATACCAGAGAACCAGGAATGAGTACGTCAGGGTGAGAAGAGAAGCAGAGAAAAATTTTGAAAATGATATAGCAAACAAAGCCAAGACCGAACCAAAGCTACTCCACAGTCACATCAGAAGGAAAACAACAGTGAAAGAACAGGTATTGAAACTTAGAACAGGCGAGGACAGGTATACAGAGAATGACAGAGAGGTGTGTGAGGAACTCAACAAGAGGTTCCAGGAGGTCTTCACAATAGAACAGGGTGAGGTCACTGTGCTAGAAGAAAGGGAGGTAAACCAGGCGGCCTTGGAGGAGTTCGAAATTACGAGAGAGGAGGTCAAGAGACACCTGCTGGATCTGGATGTTAGAAAGGCGGTTGGTCCAGATGGGATCTCACCATGGGTACTGAAAGAGTGTGCAGAGGCACTTTGCTTGCCACTCTCCATAGTGTATAGTAAATCACTAGAGACGGGAGACCTACCAGAAATATGGAAGACGGCGAATGTGGTCCCAATATACAAAAAGGGCGACAGACAAGAGGCACTGAACTACAGGCCAGTGTCCTTGACTTGTATACCATGCAAGGTGATGGAGAAGATCGTGAGAAAAAACCTGGTAACACATCTGGAGAGAAGGGACTTCGTGACAAATCGCCAACATGGATTCAGGGAGGGTAAATCTTGCCTTACAGGCTTGATAGAATTCTACGATCAGGTGACACAGATTAAGCAAGAAAGAGAGGGCTGGGCGGACTGCATTTTCTTGGATTGTCGGAAAGCCTTTGACACAGTACCGCATAAGAGGCTGGTACATAAGCTGGAGAGACAGGCAGGTGTAGCTGGTAAGGTGCTCCAGTGGATAAGGGAGTATCTAAGCAATAGGAAGCAGAGAGTTACGGTGAGGGGTGAGACCTCCGATTGGCGTGAAGTCACCAGTGGAGTCCCACAGGGCTCTGTACTCGGTCCTATCTTGTTTCTGATATATGTAAATGATCTCCCGGAGGGTATCGATTCATTTCTCTCAATGTTTGCGGACGATGCTAAAATTATGAGAAGGATTAAAACAGAAGAGGACTGTTTGAGGCTTCAAGAAGACCTAGACAAGCTGAAGGAATGGTCGAACAAATGGTTGTTAGAGTTTAACCCAACCAAATGTAATGTAATGAAGATAGGTGTAGGGAGCAGGAGGCCAGATACAAGGTATCATCTGGGAGAGGAAATTCTTCAGGAGTCAGAGAAGGAAAAAGACTTGGGGGTTGATATCACGCCAGACCTGTCTCCTGCAGCACATATCAAGCGGATAACATCAGCGGCATATGCCAGGCTGGCCAACATACGAACGGCATTCAGAAACTTGTGTAAAGAATCATTCAGAACTTTGTATACCACATATGTCAGGCCAATCCTGGAGTATGCAGCCCCAGCATGGAGTCCATATCTAGTCAAGGATAAGACTAAACTGGAAAAGGTTCAAAGGTTTGCCACCGGACTAGTACCCGAGCTGAGAGGTATGAGCTACGAGGAGAGACTACGGGAATTAAACCTCACTTCGCTGGAAGACAGAAGAGTTAGGGGGGACATGATCACCACATTCAAGATTCTGAAGGGGATTGATAGGGTAGACAAAGACAGTCTATTTAACACAAGGGGAACACGCACAAGGGGACACAGGTGGAAACTGAGTGCCCAAATGAGCCACAGAGATATTAGAAAGAACTTTTTTAGTGTCAGAGTGGTTGACAAATGGAATGCATTAGGGGGTGATGTGGTGGAGGCTCACTCCATACACAGTTTCAAGTGTAGATATGACAGAGCCCGATAGGCTCAGGAATCTGTACACCTGTTGATTGACGGTTGAGAGGCGGGACCAAAGAGCCAGAGCTCAACCCCCGCAAACACAACTAGGTGAGTACAACTAGGTGAGTACACACACACACACACACACACACACACACACACACACACACACACACACACACACACACACACACACACACACACACACACACACACACATGCACATGCACACACACACACACACTCACACACACACACACACGACGCCAAAATTATGAGAAGGATTAAGAAACAGGAGGACAGCTTGAGGCTTCAAGAAGACCTGGACAAGCTGCAGGAATGGTCGAACAAATAGTTGTTTAAACCAAGCAAATGTAATGTAATGAAGATAGGTGTAGGAAGCAGGAGACCAGATACAAGGTATCATCTGGGAGAGGAAATACTTCATGAGTCAGAGAGAGAGAAAGACCTACGGGTTGACATCACGCCAAACCTGTCTCCTGAAACCCATATCAAAAGGATAACATCAGCGGCATATGCCAGGTTGGCTAACATAAGAATGGCCTTTAGAAACTAGGGTAAGGAATCTTTCAGAACTTTGTATATCACATATGTCAGACCAATCCTGGAGTATGCACTCCAGCATGGAGTCCATATCTAGTCAAGCATAAGACTGAACTGGAAAAGGTTCAAAGGTTTGCCACCAGACAAGTACCCGAAATGAGGGGTATGAGCTACGAGGAAAGACTTTGGGAATTAAACCTCACATCACTAAGAGACAGAGGAGTTATAGGGAACATGATCACCACATATAAAATTCTAAGAGGAATTGATAGGGTAGATAAAGACAGACTATTTAACACAAGGGACACAGGTGGAAATTGAGTGCCCAAATGAGTCATAGAGACGTTAGAAAGATTTTTTTCAGTGACAGAGTAGTAGGCAAATGTAATGAATTAGGAAGTGATGTGGTGGAGGCTGACTCCATACACAGCTTCAAGTGTAGATATGATAGAGCCCAATAGGTTCAGGAACCCGTACATTAGTTGATTGACAGTTGAGAGGCGGGACCAAAGAGCCAGAGCTCAACCCTCGCAAGCAAAACTAGGTAAGTACACACACTCACACACAACAAGGTATGATTGACAACAACAAGGCATGTATAGATGACCTGCAGAAGGCAGCAACATTAGCTCACAGAATGAGAGCGAAACTGCTGGTCATGGGGGACCTAAATCAAGGAGAGATAAATTGGGAATCAAGGGATCCCCATGGAGGGGACGAAACGTGAGGAGCAAAGATAGTAGATGTTACAGACAGGAATTTCCTAACACAATATGTGAAGGAAGATACAAGGGAAAGAGGAGGAGATGCACCGAGCCTATTAGACCTGATTTTCACCCAGAAAATAGAAGACATCGAGAATTTTGAACATGAAATACCTCTAGGGGCCAGTGACCATTGTGTCCTAGTCTTTGACTACATGATGGAATTCAAACTTGTGACCATGGGACAAGAGATCTGGGAAAGGAGAGCTGACTACAGGAAAGGGGACTATAAGAGGATAAGGGACTATCTGGGTGAAGTGCAGTGGGAGGAAGAAATTAGAGGAAAAACAGTCCAAGATATGATGTACCTAGTCATACAGAAATGCCAGGAGGCCGAAGAGAGATTTATACCAACGGTAAAGGGAAAAAATAAGAAGGAATATAATAACCCATGGTTTAATAGACAGTGTCAGGAAGCAAAAATGGCCAGCAGGCAGGAGTGGAGGAAGTACAGAAGACAAAGGACAGAGGACAACAGGATCAGATACAACAGAGCTAGGAACGATTACATTAACATAAGACGAACATCGGAAAGAAATTATGAGAACGATATTGCGATCAAAGCAAAAAAGCAACCTAAATTACTACACAGCCATATAAGAAGAAAATTGTCGGTGAACGACCAAGTGACAAGACTAAGGAAGACAGAGGGGGCATATACAGAAAGTGACAAGAAAATCTGCGAGGCACTGAATGCCAGTTTCCATGGAGTGTTCACAACCGAGCCTGAGCAGTTCCCATTGTTAGAAAAGACTACCCTAGATGAAAGACTATCATATATAGAAGTGACCGCAGAGGTAATGAAACAGTTGACAACACTGGATGCAAATAAAGCAGTTGGACCAGACAAAGTATTACTGTGGATTCAAAAAGAGGCAGCGTAGGCCCTCAGCGTGCCTCTGGCAAGGATCTTTAATGAATCACTTATGTCGGGAGAATTGCTCAATTGCTGGAAGAGGTCAAATATTGTACCGATTTTCAAGAAAGGTGATAGGGAAGAGGCACTTAACTATACACCTGTATCACTGACAAGCATCCCCTGCAAAATACTTGAAAGAATAATTAGGATAAAACTGGTTACAAACCTAGAGAACGTTAGGTTTGTAAACAAACATCAACATGGGTTCCTGAACGGTAAATCGTGCCTAACAAACCTTTTGGAATTCTATGATAAAATAACGAGGATAAGACAGGACAGAGAAGGTTGGGCAGACTGCATATTTCTGGACTGCCAGAAAGCCTTTGATACAGTACCGCACATGAGACTGCTGTTCAAACTTGAGAGGCAGGCAGGAGTAAGCGGAAAGGCCCTATCATGGATAAGGAACTACCTAACAGGAAGGAGTCAGAGAGTTACGATAAGGGACGAGAAATCGGACTGGTGAACAGTAACGAGTGGAGTACCTCAAGGATCGGTGCTGGGACCAATTCTATTTCTAATATATGTTAACGAAATGTTTACAGGAGGTCCCAAACCACCGTTTGGGACCTCGTTTACACCACCGTTTACACCACCGTCCTACATGTCGATGTTCGCGGATGACGCAAAATTGATGAGAAGAGTTGTGACAGATGAGGATTGTAGGATCCTCCAAGAGCACTTGAACAGGTTGCAGAGATTGTCAGAGAAATGGCTACTGTATTTCAATACTAGCAAATGTAAAGTTTTGAAAATGGGACTAAGTTACAGGAGACCAAAGGGACAGTACACAACGAAGGGGAACTGCCTACCTGTGACGACGCGAGAAAGAGACCTGGGCGTGGACGTAACACCTAATCTATCTCCTGAGGCACATATAAATAGGATAACGACAGCAGCGTACTCTACACTGGCTAAAGTTAGAACATCATTCAGAAAACTAAATAAGGAGGAATTTAGGGCGCTTTACACTGCCTACGTGAGGCCAGTCTTAGATTATGCCGCCTTATCATGGAGCCCCCACCTGATGAAACACATGAGGAAACTGGAAAAGGTTCAGAAGTTTGCAACGAGAATCGTCCCAGCGTTACGAGGGATGGGGTATGAAGAGAGCCTGAAGAAACTGAGCCTTAGAACACTAGAAAAGAGAAGGGAGAGTGAGGATATGATAGGAACGTATAAAATACTCAGGGGAATTGACAGAGTGGATATAGATGAAATGTTCACACGGAATAGTAATAGAACGAAGGGACATGGGTGGAAGCTGGAAACTCAGATGAGTCACAGAGATGTTAGGAAGTTTTCTTTTAGCGTGAGAGCAGTGGAAAAATGGATTGCATTTCAGGAACAGGTTGTGGAAGCAAATTCTATTCATAATTTTAAAACTAAGTATGATAAGGGAATTGGAGCGGAGTCATTGCTGTAAACAACCGATGGCGGGATCCAAGAGTCAATGCACGATCCTGCAGACACAAATAGGTGAGTACACACATATCCTAACAGATATAACATGGGAAACAGAGCTCAGGGGAAAGACGGCCCAAGATATAACGGAATACATCTTGCCGAAGTTTAAGGAGGCAGCAGATAAGCTTGTCCCGGTCCAAAAGGAAAACATCGAAATGCTGATGTTTTCGGGATCTCTGATTAAACCCATGGTTTAATCAGAGATGTAGGCTAGCTAAGCAGCATAGTAAAAGGGCGTGGAGAAACTATAGAATTAACAGGACACTTGAGAGCAGAGAAAGATACCAGAGTGCCAGGAATGAATATGTCAGGTTGAGAAGAGAGGCAGAAGGGCAATACGAATATGACATCGCAAGCAAGGCAAAGACTCTAAATTGCTGCACAGTCACATCAGGAGAAAAACAGCACTAAAGGTACAGATACTGAAATTAAGGATAAGGCCAGACATAGTTACGACAAACGACAAGGAAGTGTGTGAGGAACTGAATAAGAAATTTCAGGAGGTCTTCACATTAGAGCAAGGGAAAGTTCCAGAGATAACAGAGGGAGTAGTTAACCAGGAACCACAAGAAGAGTTTGAGACTACCAATTCGGATGAATGGAAGCATTTGCTAGAGCTGGATGTGACAAAGGCTATAGGCCCAGATGTAATCTCCCCTTGGATACTAAAGGAAGGAGCAGAAAAGGGTGTGAGTTTTCAGTTGCATTTAGTCCTGGGGACCATTCAGGCTTGTTCGCATTTGTGTTCCTCACATGTGCCCCAAAGAATGAGGTGATTTGATAAAATACTATGCCCAAGATTACCATCCGAGTGCCGGCAGGGTGGAGGTTCAAATAACTTCGGCTATCACCTCCTTTTAACCGGTCGTGATGGTCGAATGCATTAAGGTGTCCTGTACATACCAGATGCGTTGCTCCTGCTCCTGGTAGTATGCGTTCGAATCACTTCTGGGGTGAGTTTTCGGAGTTTTCGGAGTTTTAAGAGTTCTCGTCCAGTTGAGATGATCAAGTGGAGTAAGGTGTCCTGTACATACCAGTTGAGTTTCTCCTGATAGTTTTAATATATATATATATATATATATATATATATATATATATATATATATATATATATATATATATATATATATATATATGCAAAATGAAACTGAAGGAGAGATCTAGTTTCTATGTATAAGTCTGTTTGATGGAACAATCAACTGTATACTGTAATAAAAAAGTGAGAATATACACACACTCAACACCAGACAAAGTTAACATAAAATATTTATAATTTAGAACAGCGTTTTATTTACGTTAACACAATGATAAGACTGTTTAATCTTCTCCCCTAAAAATGTGAATGACAATTACTTTAGACTTTGGAAAGACGAATAAAATTTAACAAATGCTTCATTCAGTTTGCATTCCTCAAGTGTTTTTTGTTCTTCACAGGTCACTGAGCTTATTCTCATTCGGTTGTTGGGTAGGAAAAAGTACCGGATTAATTAATCTTGTGCTTCTACTTCAAGAAAAATGCATTTATATTTTTTGTGGCAATTTAAATTTGGTTTTTTTTTTGTCCATTTCTCCTCTTCTTGGTCGTACGCTAAAAGTGATATATCATAAAACCAACTGATTATTTAGAACAATGCGATCTCAAGAATGTCTCGCTCAACAAACAATAAACAAAAACTTAAGTGTCTTTTGAGCAAAATATGGACATGTTTTCATAAGAGTTAATTCCATGATTAATTCCATAATTCAATTAAGAATTTCTGTACAGGAAACAAAAATCAGTACTAATATGGAAGACAGAGTAAAACTAATTAGTTTACGGCGAAAATGGAATAAAGTAGCCAAGGGTAAATGGTGGAAGTGGAAGTGGAGGATTACCAAGGGAAGAGAAACTCATTAACCTGTCGAAGGGCGGGTGTGTGTGGGGTGACGGGTGTATGTGTGTGGGGTGACGGGTATATGTGTGTGTGTGTGGGGTGACGGGTGTATGTGTGTGTGGTGACGGGTGTATGTGTGTGGGGTGACGGGTGTATGTGTGTGGGGTGACGGGTATATGTGTGTGTGTGTGTGCGGTGACGGGTGTATGTGTGTGGGGTGACGGGTGTATGTGTGTGGGGTGACGGGTATATGTGTGTGTGTGTGTGGTGACGGGTGTATGTGTGTGGGATGACGGGTGTATGTGTGTGGGGTGACGGGTGTATGTGTGTGTGGTGACGGGTGTGTGTGGGGTGACGGGTGGGTGTGTGTGGGGTGACGGGTGTGTGTGTGGGGTGACGGGTGTGTGTGGGGTGACGGGTGGGTGTGTGTGGGGTGAAGGGTGGGTGTGGTGACGGGTATGTAAGGGGGTGGGGTGACGGGAGTGTGTGTGTGTGGTGACGGGTGGGTGTGGGCTGACGGGTGTGTGAGTGTGTGTGGGGTGACGGGTGTGTGTGTGTGATGGGTGACGGGTGTGTGTGTGGTGACGGGTGCGTGTGGGGTGACGGGTGGGTGTGTGTGGGGTGACGGGTGTGTGTGTGTGTGTGGTGACGGGTGGGTGTGGGCTGACGGGTGTGTGAGTGTGTGTGGGGTGACGGGTGTGTGTGTGGTGACAGGTAGGTGTGGGGTGACGGGTGGGTGTGTATGGGATGACGGGTGAGTGTGAGTGTGGTAACGGGTGGGTGTGTGTGGGGTGACGGGTGAGTGTGTGCGGGGTGACCGGTGGGTATGTGTGTGGTGACGGGTGGGTGTGGGCTGACGGGTGTGTGAGTGTGTGTGGGGTGACGGGTGTGTGTGTGTGTTGGGTGACGGGTGTGTTTGTGGTGACGGGTGGGTGGGTGTGGGGTGACGGGTGGGTATGTGTGTGGTGACGGGTGGGTGGGTGTGGGGTGACGGGTGGGTATGTGTGTGGTGACGGGTGGGTGGGTGTGGTGTGCCGAGTGGGTGTATGTGGGGTGACAGGTGGGTGTGTACTCACCTAGTTGTACTCACCTAGTTGTGCTTGCGGGGGTTGAGCTCTGGCTCTTTGGTCCCGCCTCTCAACCGTCAATAAACATGTGTGCAGGTTCCTGAGCCTATTGGGCTCTATCATATCTACACTTGAAATTGTGTATGGAGTCAGCCTCCACCACATTGCTTCCTAATGCATTCCATTTGTCAACCGCTCTGACACTAAAAAAGTTCTTTCTAATATCTGTGTGGCTCATTTGGGCACTCAGTTTCCACCTGTGTCCCCTAGTGCGTGTGCCCCTTGTGTTAAATAGCCTATCTTTATCAACCCTGTCGATTCCCTTGAGAATCTTGAATGTGGTGATCATGTCCCCCCTAACTCTTCTGTCTTCCAACGAAGTGAGGTTCAATTCCCGTAGTCTCTCCTCGTAGCTCATACCTCTCTGTTCTGGTACTAGTCTGGTGGCAAACCTATGAACCTTTTCCAGTTTAGTTTTATGCATGACTAGATATGGACTCTATGCTGGAGCCGCATACTCCAGGATTGGTCTGACATATGTGGTATATAATGTTCTGAAAGATTCATTACACAAGTTTCTAAAGGCCGTTCTTATGTTAGCCAACCTGGCATATGCTGCTGATGTTATCCTCTTGATATGAGCTTCAGGGGACAGGTCTGGCGTGATATCAACTCCCAGGTCTTTCTCTCTCTCTGACTCTTGAAGTATTTCATCTCCCAAATGATACCTTGTATCTGGTCTCCTGCTTCCTAACCCTATCTTCATTACATTACATTTGCTTGGGTTAAACTCTAACAGCCATTTGTTCGACCATTCCTGCAGCTTGTCCAGGTCTTCTTGAAGCCTCAAGCAGTAATCCTGTTTCTTAATCCTTCTCAGAATTTTGGTGTCGTCAGCAAACATTGAGAGGAATGAGTCTATACCTGCTGAGAGATCATTTACGTATATCAGAAACAGGATAGGTCCAAGTACAGAGCCCTGTACGTGGGACTCCACTGGTGACTTCACGCCATTCTGAGGTCTCACCCCTCACTGTAACTCTCTGTTTCCTATTGCTTAGGTACTCCCTTATCCACTGGAGCGCCCTACCAGTTACTCCTGCCTGTTTCTCCAGCTTATGCATCAACCTTTTATGGAGTACTGTGTCAAAGGCTTTCCGACATTCCAAAAAAATGCAGTCCGCCCATCCTTCTCTTTCTTGCTTTATCTTTGTCACCTGATCGCAGAATTCTATCAAGCCTGTAAGGCAAGATTTACCCTCCCTGAACCCATGTTGATGGGTTGTCACGAAGTTTCTTCTGTCCAGATGTGTTACTAGGTTTTTTCTCACAATCTTCTCCATCACCTTGCATTGTATACAAGTTAAGGACACTGGCCTGTAGTTCAGTGCCTCTTGTCTGTCACCCTTTTTGTATATTGGTACTACATTAGCCGTCTTCCATATTTCTGGTAGGTCTTCCGTTTCCAGTGACCTTCTATACACTATGGAGAGTGGCAAGCAAAGTGATCCTGCACACTCTTTCAATACCCATGGTGAGATTCCATCCGGCCCAACAGATTTTCTCACATCCAGCTCCAATAGGTGCTTCTTGACCTCATCTCTTGTAATTTCGAACCTATCCAAGGTCACGTGGTTTGCTGCCACCTCTCCTAGAGCCGTGACATCTCCCTGTTCTATTGTAAAGACCTCCTGGAACCTTTTGTTCAGTTCTTCACACACCTCTTTTTCATTATCTGTGTTCCTTGTCCTTGCCCACCCTAAGTTTCATCACCTGTTCCTTCACTGTTGTCTTCCTCCTGATGTGACTGTGTTGTAGCTTTGGTTCGGTCTTGGCTTAGTAGTTATATCATTTTCATACCTTTTCTCAGCTGCTCTTCTCACACTAACATACTCGTTCCTGGTTCTCTGGTATCTCACTCTACTTTCTGGTGTTCTGTTATTACGGAAATTCCTCCATGCCCTTTTGTCCAGCTCCTTTGATTTCGTACATTTCCTATTAAACCACGGATTCTTCCATTGCTTCTCTGTTTTTTCCTGTCGGGCTGGGACAAACCTGCTTAAAGCCTCCTGACATTTTTGGGTGACATAGTCCATCATGTCTTGTACGGACTTGGTTCCGAGTTCTGTGTCCCAATGTATATCCCATAGGAATTTATTCATCTCCTCATAGTTTCCCTTTCGGTACGCCAACCCTTTGTTTCCCAGTTCTTTTTTGGGGGTGATAATTCCTAGCTCAACCAGGTACTCAAAGCTCAATACACTATGATCACTCATTCCCAAGGGGGCTTTCAACTTAACTTCCCTTATATCCGACTCGTTTAGGGTAAATATCAGATCAAGCAAGGCTGGTTCATCCCCTCCTCTCATTCTTGTCGGTCCCTTGACGTGTTGATTTAGAAAGTTTCTTGTTGCCACATCCAGCAGCTTAGCTCTCCATGTCTCTGGGCCTCCATGTGGGTCTCTGTTTCTCCAATCTATCTTCCCATGGTTGAAGTTTCCCATGATTAGTAGTCTGGATCCGTTCCTGCTAGCCACAGAAGCTGCTCTCTCTATTATATTGATGGTGGCCAAGTTGTTTCTATCATATTCCTGTCTGGGTCTTCTGTCATTCGGTGGGGGGTTATATATGACTACTATTATAATTTTCTGTCCTCCAGTTGCTATGGTGCCTGATATGTAGTCACTGAAACCTTCACAATTCTGAATTACCATCTCTTCAAAACTCCAACCTTCTCTTAGTAGCAAAGTTACACCACCTCCTCCTCTCCCTTCTCTCTCTTTCCTCACTACATAGTAGCCCTGTGGAAACACTGCATTTGTTATGATTTTCGTTAGCTTTGTTTCTGTGAGTGCTATTATGTCTGGGTTTTCTTCTAGTGCCCATTCTCCAAGTTCACTTGTTTTATTTGTAATCCCATCTATGTTAGTGTACATCGCCTTGAAGCTCACTTTCTTCTGTTCATTTTCATGTCCCTTTCTTGGCGAGCATTCTGCTGGTGTGGGAAGCTGTTCCGTGGGTGAGAAGATCTGTGAGGTGGTTTGCACGGTCACAGAGGATTTTAGGGTGGGGGGTGGGGGTTTAAGGGAAGGGGGGATAGGTAGGGTGTTGGTTAAGGAGATAGGGGGGACATGGAGGATACGGGGTGAGGGGGGAGGAGGGATAGGGAGGGTATGGGATGAAGGGGGAGAGGGGAAAGGTGGGAGGGGGGAAAGGTGGGAGGGGGGACATGATGGGAATGGGGAAGGGGTGACAGGGTCAGAATGGGGTGGGGGAGGGAGGGTTGGGTGGGGGCAGGTAGGGTGAGGGGAAGGAAGGGTTTCTATGCAGAGGGGGGTGGTGATGTTGCCCTCCCCTCTGGTGTTGCTGGGATACAGGTTTTGGGTTCCCCTCTTGTCTGTTGGACTGTTGTATTGGGGGCTGTGATTTCCTGGTTTGCTCCTCTCTTCCTGCGCTTCCTCCTTTCCTCTGCTGCCCTGGCTCTCTCCTCCTTCGTCCTGCCCCTTTGCAGGAAAACTTTTTTTGTGTCCCTCCATATTCCGAAGACAAATCTTCCTTTCGAGAATATCCTCCTTCGTGGTTTCGTTTGTAAACACCACCTTTACAAGTCAGTTTCTGTCCTTGTTGTACCAGCCCAACCTGAAAACCTTCTCAATGTTTTGTTCATCCCCTTCCATCTGTAACCCCTTCAGTAGCCCATGTACTGCCTCTCTATCCTTGCCATTCCATTCTTGCCTGTTGGATCCTTCCTGTTCTTTGATGCCTACAACTATCACGCCAACTGTGTGTGTAGTGACAGGTGGGTGTGTGTGTGTGTGTGGTGACGGGAGGGTGTGTGGGGTGACAGGTGTGTGTGTGTGTTGTGATGGGTGGGTGTGTGTGGGTTGACAGGTGTGTGTGTGGGGTGACGGGTGGGTGTGTGTGGGTTGACAGGTGTGTGTGTGGGGTGACGGGTGGGTGTGTGTGTGGGGTGAGGGGTGGGTGTGTGGGGTGACAGGTGGGTGTGTGTTTTGTGACGGGTGGGTGTGTGTGGGGTGACAGGTGTGTGTGGGGTGACGGGTGGGTGTGTGTGGGGTGATGGGTGGTTGTGTGCGGGGTGACGGGTGGGTGTGTGTGTGTGGTGATGGGTGGGTGTGTGATGGGCGGGTGGGTGTGGGTGACGGGTGGGTGTGTGCGGGGTGACGGGTGGGTGTGTGTGGGGTGAAAGGTGGGTGTGTGTGTGGGGTGACGGGTGGGTGTGTGTGGGGTGACCGGTGGGTGTGTGTGGGGTGACGGGTGGGTTGGTGTGGAGTGACGGGTGGGTGTGTGTGGGGTGACCGGTGGGTGTGTGTGGGGTGACGGGTGGGTATGTGTGTGGGGAGACGGGTGGGTGTGTGGGGTGACGGGTGGGTGTGTGCGGGGTGACGGGTGCGTATGTGTGTGGGGAGACGGGTGTGTGTGTGTGTGGGGAGACGGGTGGGTGTGTGGGGTGACGGGTGTGTGTGTGTGTGGTGACGGGTGTGTGATGGGGTGATGGGTAGGTGTGTGTGTGGGGTGACGGGTGGGTATGTGTGTAGTGACGGGTGTGTGTGGGGTGACGGGTGGGTGTGTGTGTGTGGGGTGACGGGTGGGTATGTGTGTGGTGACGGGTGTGTGTGGGGTGACGGGTAGGTGTGTGTGGGGTGACGGGTGGGTGTGTGTGGGGTGACGGGTGGGTATGTGTGTGGTGACGGGTGTGTGTGGGGTGACGGGTGGGTGTGTGTGTGGGGTGACGGGTGGGTATGTGTGTGGTGACGGGTGTGTGTGGGGTGACGGGTGGGTGTGTGTGGGGTGACGGGTGTGTGCAGGGTGACGGGTGGGTGTGTGTGAGGGGTGATGGGTGGGTGTGTGTGTGGGGTGACGGGTGGGTATGTGTGTGGTGACGGGTGGGTATGTGTGTGGTGACGGGTGGGTGTGTGTGGGGTGACGGGTGTGTGCAGGGTGACGGGTGGGTGTGTGTGAGGGGTGATGGGTGGGTATGTGTGTGGTGACGGGTGGGTGTATGTGGGGTGACGGGTGGGTAGGTGTGTGGTGACGGGTGTGTGAGGGGTGACGGGTGTGTGTGGTGACGGGTGTGTGAGGGGTGAAGGGTGTGTGTGGTGACGGGTGTGTGTGGGGTGAAGGGTGTGTGTGTGTGTGGTGATGGGTGGGTGTGTTTGTGGTGACGAGTGTGTGTGGGGTGACGGGTGGGTGTGTGTGTGATGACGGGTGTGTGGGGTGACGGGTGGGTGTGTGTGATGAAGGGTGTGTGTGTGTGAAGGGTGACGGGTGTGTGTGGGGTGACGGGTGGGTGTGTGTGTGATGACGGGTGTGTGTGTGTGAAGGGTGACGGGTGGGTGTGTGTGGGGTGACGGGTGGGTGTGTGTGGGGTGACGGGTGGGTGTGTGTGTGGTGACGGGTGTGTGGGGTGACGGGTGGGTGTGTGTGTGGTGACGGGTGTGTGGGGTGACGGGTGGGTGTGTGTGTGGTGACGGGTGGGTGTGTGTGTGGTGCCGGGTGTGTGTGGGGTGACGGGTGGGTATGTGTGTGATGACGGGTGTGTGTGTGTGTGAAGGGTGACGGGTGGGTGTGTGTGGGGTGACAGGTGGGTGTGTGTGGGGTGACGGGTGTGTGCAGGGTGACGGGTGGGTGTGTGTGAGGGGTGATGGGTGGGTGTGTGTGTGGGGTGACGGGTGGGTATGTGTGTGGTGACGGGTGGGTGTGTGTGGGGTGACGGGTGTGTGCAGGGTGACGGGTGGGTGTGTGTGAGGGGTGATGGGTGGGTGTGTGTGTGGGGTGACGGGTGGGTATGTGTGTGGTGACGGGTGGGTGTGTGTGGGGTGACGGGTGTGTGCAGGGTGACGGGTGGGTGTGTGTGAGGGGTGATGGGTGGGTATGTGTGTGGTGACGGGTGGGTGTGTGTGGGGTGACGGGTGGGTATGTGTGTGGTGACGGGTGTGTGAGGGGTGACGGGTGTGTGTGGTGACGGGTGTGTGAGGGGTGAAGGGTGTGTGTGGTGACGGGTGTGTGTGGGGTGAAGGGTGTGTGTGTGTGTACTCACCTAATTGTACTCACCTAATTGTGCTTGCGGGGGTTGAGCTCTGGCTCTTTGGTCCCGCCTCTCAACCGTCAATCAACTGGTGTACAGATTCCTGAGCCTATTGGGCTCTATCATATCTACATTTGAAACTGTGAATGGAGTCAGCCTCCACCACATCACTTCCTAATGCATTCCATTTGCTAACTACTCTGACACTGAAAAAGTTCTTTCTAACGTCTCTGTGGCTCATTTGGGTACTCAGCTTCCACCTGTGTCCCCTTGTTCGCGTCCCACCAGTGTTGAAAAGTTCGTCCTTGTTTACCCGGTCGATTCCCCTGAGGATTTTGTAGGTTGTGATCATGTCCCCCCTTACTCTTCTGTCTTCCAGTGTCGTGAGGTGCATTTCCCGCAGCCTTTCCTCATAACTCATGCCTCTTAGTTCTGGGACTAGTCTAGTAGCATACCTTTGGACTTTTTCCAGCTTCGTCTTGTGCTTGACAAGGTACGGGCTCCATGCTGGGGCCGCATACTCCAGGATTGGTCTTACATATGTGGTGTACAAGATTCTGAATGATTCCTTACACAGGTTCCTGAACGCCGTTCTGATGTTAGCCAGCCTCGCATATGCCGCAGACGTTATTCTCTTTATGTGGGCTTCAGGAGACAGGTTTGGTGTGATATCAACTCCTAGATCTTTCTCTCTGTCTGTTTCATTAAGTACTTCATCTCCTATTCTGTATCCTGTGCCTGGCCTCCTGTTTCCACTGCCTAGTTTCATTACTTTGCATTTACTCGGGTTGAACTTCAACAGCCATTTGTTGGACCATTCACTCAGTCTATCCAGGTCATCTTGTAGCCTCCTACTATCATCCTCTGTTTCAATCCTCCTCATAATTTTTGCATCGTCGGCAAACATTGAGAGGAACGAATCTATACCCTCTGGGAGATCATTTACATATACCAGAAACAGTATAGGTCCAAGGACTGACCCCTGCGGGACTCCACTTGTGACGTCTCGCCAATCTGAGACCTCACCCCTCACACAGACTCGTTGTCTCCTGTTGCTTAGGTATTCCTCTATCCACCGGAGTACCTTCCCTCTCACTCCAGCCTGCATCTCCAACTTTCGCACTAGCCTCTTGTGTGGCACTGTATCAAAGGCTTTCTGACAATCCAAAAATATGCAGTCTGCCCACCCTTCTCTTTCTTGCCTTATTTTTGTTGCCTGGTCGTAGAATTCAAGTAACCCTGTGAGGCAGGACCTGCCATCCCTGAACCCATGTTGATGCTGTGTTACAAAGTTCCTTCGCTCCAGATGCTCCACTAGTTTTTTTCGCACAATCTTCTCCATCAGCTTGCATGGTATGCAGGTTAGGGACACTGGCCTGTAGTTCAGTGCCTCCTGTCTATCCCCTTTCTTGTATATCGGGACTACGTTAGCTGCTTTCCAAGTATCTGGCAGTTCCCCTGTTGCCAGTGATTTGTTATACACTATGGAGAGTGGTAGGCTCAGTTCTCTTGCTCCTTCCTTTAGAACCCAAGGGGAGATTCCATCTGGGCCTATAGCCTTCGTCACGTCCAACTCTAGTAAACACTTCCTTACTTCCCCACTGGTAATCTCAAACTCTTCCAGTGGTTCCTGGTTAGCTATTCCCTCACTTACCTCTGGAATTTCTCCTTGTTCTAAGGTGAAGACCTCCTGGAATTTCTTATTCAATTCCTCACACACTTCCTTGTCATTTGCAGTGAATCCTTCCGCCCCTATCCTTAATCTCATAACCTGTTCCTTTACTGTTGTTTTTCTCCTAATGTGGCTATGCAACAATTTAGGCTGAGTCTTTGCCTTGCTTGCGATGTCATTTTCGTATTGTCTTTCTGCCTCTCTTCTCATCCTGACATATTCATTCCTGGCATTCTGGTATCTTTCTCTGCTCTCCAGTGTCCTGTTATTCCTATAGTTTCTCCATGCCCTTTTACTTTGCTGCTTAGCTAGCCTACATCTTTGATTAAACCATGGGTTTCTCATCTTCATTTCTCTGTTTTCCTTTTGGACTGGGACAAACTTGTTTGCTGCGTCCTTGCACTTCTGCGTGATGTAATCCATCATATCTTGGGCCGTCTTTCCCCTGAGCTCTGTTTCCCATGCTATATCTGTTAGGAATTTTCTTATCCCCTCATAGTTTCCCTTTCGGTATGCTAACCTTTTGGTTTCGGTATCCCTCCTCGAGTTCAATAACCCTTCTTCAATCAAGTACTCAAACACCAGTACACTGTGGTCGCTCATTCCTACTGGGTCCTCAAAACCGATTTCTCTTATGTCGGAGTCGTTCAGAGTGAAGACTAGGTCGAGTCTCGCTGGTTCGTCATTGCCTCTCATCCTTGTGGGTTCTCCGACATGCTGCGTTAAAAAGTTGCTTGTCACCACCTCCAATAGTTTGGCTCTCCACGTATCCTCGCCTCCATGCGGTTCCTTGTTCTCCCAGTCAATCTTTCCGTGATTGAAGTCGCCCATGATGAGCAGGTGGGATCTATTTCTACAGGCAGCAGAGGCTGCCCTCTCAATTATAGTGTTAACTGCCTTGTTGTTGTTTTCATACTCTTGACTGGGTCTCCTGTCATTTGGTGGAGGGTTGTATATTACTGCTACTACTATTCTTGGTCCTCCCATTGTTATGGTGCCTGCTATGTAGTCTCTGAACTCCTCACAGCCCGGAATGGCCATCTCCTTAAAACTCCATTCCCTTCTCATGAGTAGGGCCACTCCGCCTCCTCCTCTACCTTCCCTCTCTT
>NW_027189220.1:342500-377500 GCF_040958095.1 Procambarus clarkii | reverse complement strand
CACCAGAGAAATTTTAACAAATAACACAGAAATCATTAATAGATTCAGCGATAGCAGGCGGCTTGACATCTGCGAGGCACTACACATCAAGAAGTCAACACCAGTAATCAACAGCCAATTAATGCACAACTATATTCTACCCACCTCAAGACTCCGCACCAATATAGAAGCATCAAGAAATATGGGCCAATAGGCCTTTTGCAGTTACTTCCATCCTTCCCTTTAATTTACCCAATTTATACCCATTATTTCGTGTTCTATCTTGTGTTGAAAGTTTTGTTCACCTCATCCAAAACTGTTGTAACATATATATCACCTCACCCAAATGCGGGTATATAAGATGAAAGCTGTTTAAATGTTAGCATAGAACCCTGTTTAGAGTTTACAGGTTATAGTTGTGTGTGTGTAAACTAAAGTTTTTGAAAATGTAATAAGTTATTATGAAACGCGTTCAAGAGTCGCGTCAGACTAGAAATAAAAATTAATTTTTGAGAATTGATTTTCAATTACCATCGACGGTGAAAAGAAACATAAGAAATATTGAGAAAATTCGTGTTAGAAGCCTGAATGGTCCCCAGGACAATATGCAACTGAAAACTCACACCCCAGAAGTGACTCGAACCCATACTCCCAGAAGCAACGCAACTGGTATGTACAAGACGCCTTAATCCACTTGACCATCACGACCGGACATAATGAGGTGATAGCCGAGGCTATTTGAACCACCCCACCGCCGGCACTCGGATAGTAATCTTGGGCATAGCATTTTACCAAATCACCTCATTCTTTGGGGCACACGTGAGGAACACAAATGCGAACAAGCCTGAATGGTCCCCAGGACAATATGCAACTGAAAACTCACACCCCAGAAGTGACTCGAACCCATACTCCCAGAAGCAACGCAACTGGTATGTACAAGACGCCTTAATCCACTTGACCATCACGACCGGACATAATGAGGTGATAGCCGAGGCTATTTGAACCACCCCACCGCCGGCACTCGGATAGTAATCTTGGGCATAGCATTTTACCAAATCACCTCATTCTTTGGGGCACACGTGAGGAACACAAATGCGAACAAGCCTGAATGGTCCCCAGGACAATATGAATTTTGGAGAATTGATCTTTGAATTACCATCAACAGTGAAAAGAAAAGTAAGAAAGATAGAGAAAATTTGTGTTAGAATTATTAATCTTACTTTTTCGGTCATATTTAGTAATAAATATATATATATATATATATATATATATATATATATATATATATATATATATATATATATATATATATATATATATATATATATATATATATATATATATATATATATATATATATTTCAGTTGCATATTGAAAGTTTGCTTTCAATAAAGTTTGAGTAGTTTGCTGGTTTACGGCGGGCGTTAGCCGGTGTGTCGGGTTGTGCATGGTACGATTTGCTTCCTGGCCAAAACGTTTGGCGATACTGGTGGACGTATCTTCAATATAAGATCTTGTACTTGAAAGACGTAAATATGTAGGGAAGAGCAGGCTCAATCTCTCTTGAAAGAGATTATCGTCACAATATATATATATATATATATATATATATATATATATATATATATATATATATATATATATATATATATATATATATATATATATATATATATATATATATATATATATATTGTGACGATAATCTCTTTCAAGAGAGATTGAGCCTGCTCTTCCCTACATATTTACGTCTTTCAAGTACAAGATCTTATATTGAAGATACGTCCACCAGTATCGCCAAACGTTTTGGCCAGGAAGCAAATCGTACCATGCACAACCCGACACACCGGCTAACGCCCGCCGTAAACCAGCAAACTACTCATTCTCCGCCTGCCTGTTGCTGATTGGCTGGTGTCTCGCCGCACCTGCACTCACGCCACCCCAAGAGTCGACGTCTGGGCCAGCAGCACGCCGACTCCTCAGAATATCTCTGTGCTCCTTGGAGTTGACATCTCTCGCTAGTAGACTAAGCCCTGGCAGTCGTGTACTAAGGGAGGTGGCAGCTTGAAGCCAGTATTCCCAGCACCTCACTTATTTGATTTATTTTAACTTGCACTTACTTGTCTTGGAGTATCTTTTCATTGCCAGTAATTATTCATGTTGTTTTGTTTGTTAACTTGTTTTGTGATTTTACGAGATTGTCTTTATTCATATCTTGTTTTCTAGAGTAATTAAAATTTCATTGTTTATACTTTGTGTTTTGTGTGTCTTCCCTTTACCTTACCACAGACAAAAGGACATACTTCTCTTTTTTTTTTTTTTGTTATGTGACAAGGCCCTGACCCTAGCTTTTCAAACAGTCGAACACCAACGCTTTACCGTCACAATATATATATATATATATATATATATATATATATATATATATATATATATAACTGAAAACTCACACCCCAGAAGTGACTCGAACCCATACTCCCAGGAGCCACGCAACTGGTATGTACAAGACGCCTTAATCCACTTGACCATCACGACCGGACATAATGAGGTGATAGCCGAGGCTATTTGAACCACCCCACCGCCGGCACTCGGATAGTAATCTTGGGCATAGCATTTTACCAAATCACCTCGTTCTTTGGGGCACACGTGAGGAACACAAATGCGAACAAGCCTGAATGGTCCCCAGGACAATATGCAACTGAAAACTCACACCCCAGAAGTGACTCGAACCCATACTCCCAGGAGCCACGCAACTGGCATGTACAAGACGCCTTAATCCACTTGATCATCACGACCGGACATAATGAGGTGATAGCCGAGGCTATTTGAACCACCCCACCGCCGGCACTCGGATAGTAATCTTGGGCATAGCATTTTACCAAATCACCTCGTTCTTTGGGGCACACGTGAGGAACAGGGGCATCACGACCTCATTATGTCCGGTCGTGATGGTCAAGTGGATTAAGGCGTCTTGTACATACCAGTTGCGTGGCTCCTGGGAGTATGGGTTCGAGTCACTTCTGGGGTGTGAGTTTTCAGTTGCATATTGTCCTGGGGACCATTCAGGCTTGTTCGCATTTGTGTTCCTCACGTGTGCCCCAAAGAACGAGGTGATTTGGTAAAATGCTATGCCCAAGATTACTATCCGAGTGCCGGCGGTGGGGTGGTTCAAATAGCCTCGGCTATCACCTCATTATGTCCGGTCGTGATGGTCAAGTGGATTAAGGCGTCTTGTTCATACCAGTTGCGTGGCTCCTGGGAGTATGGGTTCGAGTCACTTCTGGGGTGTGAGTTTTCAGTTGCATATTGTCCTGGGGACCATTCAGGCTTGTTCGCAATATATATATATATATATATATATATATATATATATATATATATATATATATATATATATATATATATATATATATATATATATATAATTATTGCTCACACATGTAGCCTACAGCTATCAAACGTTATTGGGAACACTAAGGAGATCTCGCACTCCTTAAATCACATGGGTGAGTGATTTATCGATCCTGCATTCCGATAAACACTACGGATTCTTATGTTACTCGACAGAGCAACGGCGGTCTCTTGCGACAGCCTCGTCACTCACCAAATTCTACCAAAATTACATTAATACTGCAACTACAATATATATATATATATATATATATATATATATATATATATATATATATATATATATATATATATATATATATATATATATATTTATATATATATATATATATATATATATATATATATATATATATATATATATATATATATATATATATATATATATATATATATATATATATATATATATATATATATATAAATCACACTTGTCACGGCCCTGGGGACAATACAAGAAATTAAGACCACACTGTGGTACACTCCACAATAATCATTGCCAGGAATACTGACATTACACACACACTAACTGAGCGCTCAGTGTTGGAATTCCACACCTGCAAGACTACACATGGAAATAATATCACTCCGTCACATGGACGATCAAAAATGATTTAATTACCACAATGGAATAATATAATATTACATGGACATCCTCTCAGTCCTTGGCTAATCTATGTATACTCTGTTCCCGTGTGTACCCACACACACACACACACTGTACATCTGTGTACACAAGACATAAGTCCCTCTAGACTGACAAGATGACAATAAAGGGTGATTATCTCCTCGTCCACGCATCACTTCACCTCACAGGTGCTGCGTGACAATGTGACGGAACACTTGACTTTCGAATTCGAGCTTTTAGAGACTTAACTGATCACCAGAAGTACACAAATTGGTACTTACTCATTCATACTGCCGGCTTACACACCATTCCCATATATCAGGCACCCTGCTACGGGTGGCTGGCTCGCAGTGGTGGAGATTAGGCGGTGCTGGTACCTCACGTGGTATTTTACGTACACTTGGCGCGCACTCAAACCCCACCCTCACAACACGGCTCGTTTCGCACCTTCGACCCACCGGTGAAGTGAGGCATTTGAACCCAGGTGACGCGCACAACAATAGTGTCTTACACAAACATGGGAAATCTACCTTAAAACACTGACACGAATTTCTCCATTCCCATCGACTGCTACAGAACATATAGCTGCATGGAACGTTTTCTTTTTAATCTGTTACTGCTCGTATGCACATTACCCCACAATCCCAGATCACTGGATCTCTACCCACTGTTCACAATGTCTTTCTTCTCTTTGAGCGACGACTTCGGCTGGATTCTGTGACAACCACCGTCGTAGATGAAGCAGGAGGTGAAGCAGTTGAGTAATCAAGCCACCACGACGCCCTATACTCAATTTGGCCGAATTGAGTACAGAGAGCGTCTTGACAAAGTGGCAGCTATGTTCAGAATGACGCTTACACAGGCGATTCCCACGTCCTCCTCGAAATAACCAATGAGAGGAAGGCATACAGCGGCCTACCCCTCTCAACCAATCAGCAACTGGGTAGTATAGCCCCTAGGGCAACACCAAGATGGCCGACCAACATGGCGGCTCAAGATGTTTACTAAGAAGGCGGCTGTTTCCATGACGACGACTGGCTAGCGTGTGGGAGGCCCACAGCTCAAACACGCCTGGGGCCTAGCTTGTTTCCCGCGCAAACTCGAGTCTAGCTTCAAGCCACACAATGAGATGATGCTATCGGTTCTAGCGCTGTCCACAGACGTGCTTCACCGGCCAGGGTAACATTTCTGGACTGCTGGTGACTGGGGCTCTCACATGAGCCCAAACACTAGATGTTTCAGTTGCTGGTTGCCAAACTTAAGTCCGCACACTTAACAAGTGTACTGGCCTCCACAGGCATAAGAGCACTATTGTAAGTGAGCTGGTGAACCATCCCCTCACAGACATCAGGTACCTGTGTAAAAATGTCAACATACCTGCAGTATTTGGCCGGTTTCCAGTTCATGTCGACTAAAACCTTCTGTTCGATGGTACCCATGTAGAAGTTCGCAAACAGGACACCTAGGGGAGAACCCATGACGACCCTATCTACTTGCATATACATGTGCCCATCCGGGCTCAAGAAGGGTGCCTCTTAAGAACAAGCTTGGAGTAGTTTCCCTAGAATGTGTTCTGGTATGTCAAGAGGAGTACAGGCTGGATCATGGTACACTCTGTCCCCTATTATCTCAATTTTTTCATCCACAGGTATGTTGGTAAACAGTGATTCTACATCCAACGAGGCTCTTATCCCTGTGGCCTTTGTTCCCCGCAGTAACTCAACAAATTCCTTTGGAGACTTCAGGCTGAAGGCGCAAGGGACATAAGGGGTCAGCAAGCCGTTGAGTCGCTTTGCCAGTCTGTACGTGGGTGTGGGTATCTGGCTGATGATTGGCCGAAGTGGGTTTCCAGGCTTGTGGAAACCTGGGTATGCATATGGAAAACTGACATTTCCATATGCATACCCAGGTTTGTATACCCCAATAATCTTTGGCAAGTGGAGTCCGGATTTCATGGCCTACAACCAAGTTCAACGGCTTGGCGTTCAACGGCTTGCTGACCCCAGTAGGAATATTATCTGCCTATTGTATTGAATATTAGTAAATGGAATCGAGTTCACTGACAAGCCTGACTGGCAATTATATTAGTCTTATTGACAATGATATTTAGCATGTAACTGGCAGTTATAATAACCTGAATGGCAATTATATTAGTCTGACTGGCAATTATTTTATCCTGTAACTGGCAGTTGTCGTATCCTCTAATTTTCAATCCTGTAACTGGCAATCATAGTTTCCTCTAACTGGCAATTATGTTTGCCCGACTGGCAGTTATATTAACCTGTAACTGCCAATTAAATTATCTCTACTGGCATTCATATTAGCTTGAAACTGGCAATTTGTTTAGTATGAGTGACAACTAGCCTGACTGAGAGTTATATAACCCTGACTGTCAATTATATATATTAGCTTGAATCTGGCAGAATCTTAGTTCGGCAATTATAAATCCTATGAATCTGAAAGGTAAATTACCTTGTATATGGTCAAATCAAATGTTTATTCAAGTAAAAGTACATACATACATGATGACTTACAAACATAATGTTGGGTTTCTAGATATAGTATCTAGCATCGTCACCATAACTATTACATTCCCAGGATCGTCGGATCATCACCATAACTATTACACTCTCAACATCGTCACCATGACTATTACACTCCCAACATCATCACCATAACTATTACACTCCCAACATCATCACCATGACTATTACACTCCCAACATCATCACCATGACTATTACACTCCCAACATCATCACCATGACTATTACACTCCCAACATCATCACCATGACTATTATACTCCCAACATCGTCACCATGACTATTACACTCCCAACATCGTCACCATGACTATTACACTCCCAACATCATCACCATGACTATTACACTCCCAACATCATCACCATGACTATTATACTCCCAACATCGTCACCATGACTATTACACTCCCAACATCGTCACCATGACTATTACACTCCCAACATCGTCACCATGACTATTACACTCCCAACATCGTCACCATGACTATTACACTCCCAACATCGTCACCATGACTATTACACTCCCAACATCATCACCATAACTATTACACTCCCAACATCGTCACCATGACTATTACACTCCCAACATCATCACCATGACTATTACACTCCCAACATCATCACCATGACTATTACACTCCCAACATCATCACCATGACTATTATACTCCCAACATCGTCACCATGACTATTACACTCCCAACATCGTCACCATGACTATTACACTCCCAACATCGTCACCATGACTATTACACTCCCAACATCATCACCATGACTATTACACTCCCAACATCATCACCATGACTATTACACTCCCAACATCGTCACCATGACTATTACACTCCCAACATCATCACCATGACTATTACACTCCCAACATCATCAAAATGACTATTACACTCCCAACATCGACACCATGACTATTACACTGACAACATTGTTATGGTGACTACTGCAGTCAAAACAACGTCTTCGTGGCTGCTCCATTGCTCCAATATTAACTACTAAGCTGCCAGCATCTAACTCTTGACAACACCATTGCCAGCAGTGCCAACATCTCCAGTGTTGCCATGTTCACTACTAAGTTGCCAGCATCTAACTCTTGACAACACCATTGCCAGCAGTGCCAACATCTCCAGTATTGCCATATTCACTACTAAGCTGCCAGCATATAACTCTATTATATGCCAGCATCTTCACTGCTCAGTGACTATCATCTTGACACTTTCTCACAATAAATCTTAAGCCATTAAATTGTAATGGCTTGGTGGTTTCTGCTGATAATTACCTAGCCTTACGCTAGAAACACTATCACCTTGACTAAATATTCACCATCTGGGATATTTACCTGAGCCTCACTGAGTCCTTCAGGACTCTTTACTTAGACCTCAGTCAAGGATGGATGAGTCTGGCAGGAACCCAGACTTGCCTGAAGGTTATGGAGAAGGGGTCCCGCCTTGGCTCATAGGTCATGATGGAGGATATGAGGCAGGGTCAGGTGTGAAACGCAGGTATGCAGAGGTTGTTCCCCCGGGGTCACATGACCCACGTATCAAGCGAGCCAGGCATGGAGTGGTGGGCTCAGTGCCCAGTGCTCTCGCAGAGAAGCTGGCACGCCTGAAGACCAAGCTTCAGAAGGTGGAGAAGAACCCACGGAAGAAAGAACACCGGCAGAACCTCGAAGAACAACGGCAGGCAGAAGTGAAGCCGGGACAAGAAAAAGATAAGCAGCATGGGCAAGAAAAAGATAAGCAGCATGGACAAGAAAACGATAAAAAGCGTAAGGAGGAAAATAATTACGAGCGAAAACAGGAAAAGGAACTAAAAAGGAAAACAATGAAATTAATGAAAAGACATTTTTATATTAAAAATCATTGATGTTTTTACTAGGATTAAATAAAATCTTTTATCTGAGTTATTTAACTGTTGTTTCCTTATTCCTTGATTTTTGAAGGTGAAAATTATGTGTAACAATTTAAAAATGTCCTAAAATTATTGTTTTGGTCAAGAAATGGTTAGGTTGGTGTGTAGTAAAGACGGTTACAGTGGTGAAGGTTGTGTGTAGTAAAGACGGTTACAGTGGTGAAGGTTGTGTGTAGTAAAGATGGTTACAGTGACGAAGGTTGTGTGTAGTAAAGATGGTTACAGTGACGAAGGTTGTGTGTAGTAAAGATGGTTACAGTGACGAAGGTTGTGCGTAGTAAAGATGGTTACAGTGATGATGTTTGTGTATAGTAAAGATGGTTACAGTGCTGGAGGTTGTGTGTAGTAAAGATAGTTACAGTGGTGAAGGTTGAGTGTAGTAAAGATGGTTACAGTGGTGAAGGTTGTGTGTAGTAAAGATGGTTACAGTAATGATGTTTGTGCATAGTAAAGATGGTTACAGTGATGATGGTTGTGTGTAGTAAATATGGTTACAGTGATGGAGGTTGTGTGTAGTAAAGATGGTTACAGTTGTGAAGGTTGTGAGTAGTAAAGATGGTTACAGTGATGAGGGTTGTGTGTAGTAAAGATGGTTACAGTGATGAAGGTTGTGAGTAGTAAAGATGGTTACAGTGATGAAAGTTGTGTGTAGTAAAGATGGTTACAGTGATGAAAGTTGTGTGTAGTACAGATGGTTACAGTGATTGAGGGTTGTGTGTAGTAAAGATGGTTACAGTGGTGAAGGTTTTGAGTAGTAAAGATGGTTACAGTGATGAAAGTTGTGTGTAGTAAAGATGGTTACAGTGATGAAAGTTGTGTGTAGTAAAGATGGTTACAGTGCTGGAGGTTGTGTGTAGTAAAGATAGTTACAGTGGTGAAGGTTGAGTGTAGTAAAGATGGTTACAGTGGTGAAGGTTGTGTGTAGTAAAGATGGTTACAGTAATGATGTTTGTGCATAGTAAAGATGGTTACAGTGATGATGGTTGTGTGTAGTAAATATGGTTACAGTGATGGAGGTTGTGTGTAGTAAAGATGGTTATAGTTGTGAAGGTTGTGAGTAGTAAAGATGGTTACAGTGATGAGGGTTGTGTGTAGTAAAGATGGTTACAGTGATGAAGGTTGTGAGTAGTAAAGATGGTTACAGTGATGAAAGTTGTGTGTAGTAAAGATGGTTACAGTGATGAAAGTTGTGTGTAGTACAGATGGTTACAGTGATGAGGGTTGTGTGTAGTAAAGATGGTTACAGTGGTGAAGGTTGTGAGTAGTAAAGATGGTTACAGTGATGAAGGTTGTGTGTAGCAAAGATGGTTACAGTGATGAAGGTTGTGAGTAGTAAAGATGGTTACAGTGGTGAAGGTTGTGTGTAGTAAAGATGGTTACAGTGAAGGTTGTGTGTAGTAAAGATGGTTACAGTGAAGGTTGTGTGTAGTAAAGATAGTTACAGTGATGAAGGTTGTGTGTAGTAAAGATAGTTACAGAGATGAAGGTTGTGTGTAGTAAAGATGGTTACAGTGATGAAAGTTGTGTGTAGTAAAGATGGTTACAGTGATGAAGGTTATGTGTAGTAAAGATGGTTACAGTGGTGAAGGTTGTGTGTAGTAAAGATGGTTACAGTGGTGAAGGTTGTGAGTAGTAAAGATGGTTACAGTGATGAAAGTTGTGTGTAGTAAAGATGGTTACAGTGATGAAAGTTGTGTGTAGTAAAGATGGTTACAGTGATGAGGGTTGTGTGTAGTAAAGATGGTTACAGTGGTGAAGGTTGTGAGTAGTAAAGATGGTTACAGTGATGAAAGTTGTGTGTAGTAAAGATGGTTACAGTGATGAAAGTTGTGTGTAGTAAAGATGGTTACAGTGCTGGAGGTTGTGTGTAGTAAAGATAGTTACAGTGGTGAAGGTTGAGTGTAGTAAAGATGGTTACAGTGGTGAAGGTTGTGTGTAGTAAAGATGGTTACAGTAATGATGTTTGTGCATAGTAAAGATGGTTACAGTGATGATGGTTGTGTGTAGTAAATATGGTTACAGTGATGGAGGTTGTGTGTAGTAAAGATGGTTATAGTTGTGAAGATTATGAGTAGTAAAGATGGTTACAGTGATGAGGGTTGTGTGTAGTAAAGATGGTTACAGTGATGAAGGTTGTGAGTAGTAAAGATGGTTACAGTGATGAAAGTTGTGTGTAGTAAAGATGGTTACAGTGATGAAAGTTGTGTGTAGTACAGATGGTTACAGTGATGAGGGTTGTGTGTAGTAAAGATGGTTACAGTGGTGAAGGTTGTGAGTAGTAAAGATGGTTACAGTGATGAAAGTTGTGTGTAGTAAAGATGGTTACAGTGATGAAAGTTGTGTGTAGTAAAGATGGTTACAGTGATGAGGGTTGTGTGTAGTAAAGATGGTTACAGTGGTGAAGGTTGTGTGTAGTAAAGATGGTTACAGTGGTGAAGGTTGTGAGTAGTAAAGATGGTTACAGTGATGAAGGTTGTGTGTAGTAAAGATGGTTACAGTGGTGAAGGTTGTGTGTAGTAAAGATGGTTACAGTGGTGAAGATTGTGTGTAGTAAAGATGGTTACAGTGGTGAAGGTTGTGTGTAGTAAAGATGGTTACAGTTGTGAAGAATGTGAGTAGTAAAGACGGTTACAGTGATGAGGGTTGTGTGTAGTAAAGATGGATACAGTGATGAAGGTTGTGAGCAGTAAAGATGGTTACAGTGATGAAAGTTGTGTGTAGTAAAGATGGTTACAGTGATGAAAGTTGTGTGTAGTACAGATGGTTACAGTGATGAAGGTTGTGTGTAGTAAAGATGGTTACAGTGATGAAGGTTGTGTGTAGTAAAGATGGTTACAGTGATGAAAGTTGTGTGTAGTAAAGATGGTTACAGTGATGAGGGTTGTGTGTAGTAAAGATGGTTACAGTGGTGAAGGTTGTGTGTAGTAAATATGGTTACAGTGTTGAAAGTTGTGTGTAGTAAAGATGGTTACAGTGATGAGGGTTGTGTGTAGTAAAGATGGTTACAGTGATGAAGGTTGTGTGTAGTAAAGATGGTTACAGTGATGAAGGTTGTGTGTAGTAAAGATGGTTACAGTGGTGAAGGTTGTGTGTAGTAAAGATGGTTACAGTGAAGGGTGTGTGTAGTAAAGATGGTTACAGTGATGAAGGTTGTGTGTAGTAAGATGGTTACAGTGATGAAGGTTGTGTGTAGTAAAGATGGTTACAGTGGTGAAGGTTGTGTGTAGTAAAGATGGTTACAGTGATGAAGGTTGTGTGTAGTAAAGATGGTTACAGTGATGAAGGTTGTGTGTAGTAAAGATGGTTACAGTGATGAAGGTTGTGTATAGTAAAGATGGTTACAGTGATGAAGGTTGTGTGTAGTAAAGATGGTTACAGTGATGAAGGTTGTGTGTAGTAAAGATGGTTACAGTGATGAAGGTTGTGTATAGTAAAGATGGTTACAGTGATGGAGATTGTGTGTAGTAAAGATGGTTACAGTGATGAAGGTTGTGTGTAGCAAAGATGGTTACAGTGATGAAGGTTGTGAGTAGTAAAGATGGTTACAGTGGTGAAGGTTGTGTGTAGTAAAGATGGTTACAGTGAAGGTTGTGTGTAGTAAAGATGGTTACAGTGAAGGTTGTGTGTAGTAAAGATAGTTACAGTGATGAAGGTTGTGTGTAGTAAAGATAGTTACAGAGATGAAGGTTGTGTGTAGTAAAGATGGTTACAGTGATGAAAGTTGTGTGTAGTAAAGATGGTTACAGTGATGAAGGTTATGTGTAGTAAAGATGGTTACAGTGGTGAAGGTTGTGTGTAGTAAAGATGGTTACAGTGATGAAAGTTGTGTGTAGTAAAGATGGTTACAGTGGTGAAGGTTGTGTGTAGTAAAGATGGTTACAGTGGTGAAGGTTGTGTGTAGTAAAGATAGTTACAGTGATGATGGTTGTGTGTAGTAAAGATGGTTACAGTGGTGAAGGTTGTGTGCAGTAAAGAGGGTTACAGTGATGATGTTTGTGCATAGTAAAGATGGTTACAGTGATGATGGTTGTGCATAGTAAAGATGGTTACAGTGGTGAAGGTTGTGTGTAGTAAAGATGGTTACAGTGATGAAGGGTGTGTGTAGTAAAGATGGTTACAGTGATGAAGGGTGTGTGTAGTAAAGATGGTTACAGTGGTGAAGGGTGTGTGTAGTAAAGATGGTTACAGTGGTGAAGGTTGTGTGTAGTAAAGATGATTACAGTGGTGAAGGTTGTCTGTAGTAAAGGTTTCAGCAGGGAGAAGTACAGTCCCATCATCATCACCATCACACTTACAGTCCCATCATCATCACCATCACACTTACAGTCCCATCATCATCACCATCACACTTACAGTCCCATCATCATCACCATCACACTTACAGTCCCATCATCATCACCATCACGCTTACAGTCCCATCATCATCACCAACACGCTTACAGTCCCATCATCATCACCATCACACTTACAGTCCCATCATCATCACCATCACACTTACAGTCTCATCATCATCACCATCACACTTACAGTCCCATCATCATCACCATCACACTTACAGTCCCATCATCATCACCATCACACTTACAGTCCCATCATCATCACCATCACACTTACAGTCCCATCATCATCATCATCACGCTTACAGTCCCATCATCATCACCATCACACTTACAGTCCCATCATCATCACCATCACACTTACAGTCCCATCATCATCACCATCACACTTACAGTCCCATCATCATCACCATCACACTTACAGTCCCATCATCATCACCATCACACTTACAGTCCCATCATCATCACCATCACACTTACAGTCCCATCATCATCACCATCACGCTTACAGTCCCATCATCATCACCATCACACTTACAGTCCCATCATCATCACCATCACACTTACAGTCCCATCATCATAACCATCACACTTACAGTCCCATCATCATCACCATCACACTTACAGTCCCATCATCATAACCATCACACTTACAGTCCCATCATCATCACCATCACACTTACAGTCCCATCATCATCATCATCACACTTACAGTCCCATCATCATCACCATCACACTTACCGTCCCATCATCATCACCATCACACTTACAGTCCCATCATCATCACCATCACACCTACAGTCCCATCATCATCACCATCACACTTACAGTCCCATCATCATCACCATCACATTTACAGTCCCATCATCATCACCATCACACTTACAGTTGCTAATAGGAATTTAATGAACGCTTAATTGTATTAACGTGCTATATTGAAGCTTATATGGGGATCTAATTTGTGCATTCTAGTGCTCACATTAAGGTTGTTGTTACATTGTTTGATCAGAGCGGACTCAGTCACATTTCGGCCAAAGAAACCCTAACTTTTAACAATAGAAGGTCGAAATGTAATATATATGAATTCAGGAAAACTTGAATGAAGTTTTACTTCCTCATACTTCCTCTTGCTGCTTCCGTATTGGTTCGGGGTCTTGAAGTGGGTCTTTATGCATAAACAACAGAGCTCCATCAAGGAACATATTTTCTCTTCTTACAACCAGACCATCACCAGAGAAATCTTAACAATCAATACAGAAATCATCAATAGGTACGGCGATAGCAGGCGGCTCGACATTAGCGAGACCCTACACGTCAAAAAGTCAATACCAGCAATCAATAGCCAATTAATGCACAACTATATTTTACCCACTTCAAGACTCCGGACCAATATGGAAGCAACAAGAGGAGGTAAGGGACAATAGACCTTCTGCAGTTACTTCCATTCATATGTTCACTTATCCAATTTATACCCATTTTTTCGTATTCTGTCTAGTATTTGTCACCTCACCCAAAACTTTTGTACCATATCACCTCATTCAATAGAGTATTATTACAAAGAATGTGTGTAAATTAAGTCTTTGAAAATGTAATACGAATTACGAAATGCGTTAAGGCGTCAGACAATTAAAAATTGAATTTCGGAGAATTGTTATTTTTATTACCACCGACAGTGAAGAAAAACATTAGAAATATTGAGAAGATTCGTGTTAGAATTATTAATCTTACCTTTTCGGTCATATTCAACAACATATGTTTACAAGAAAGACCAATATACATGTATATATATATACATATATATACATGTATATTATATATATATATACATATATTTACATGTATATTGTATATATATATATATATATATATATATATATATATATATATATATATATATATATATATATATATATATATATATATATATGTCGTACCTAGTAGCCAGAACGCACTTCTCAGCCTACTATGCAAGGCCCGATTTGCCTAATAAGCCAAGTTTTCATGAATTAATTGTTTTTCGACTACCTAACCTACCTAACCTAACCTAACCTAGCTTTTTCGGCTACCTAACCTAACCTAACCCATAAAGATAGGTTAGATTAGGTTAGGTAGGGTTGGTTAGGTTCGGTCATATATCTACGTTAATTTTAACTCCAATAAAAAAAAATTGACCTCATACATAATGAAATGGGTAGCTTTATCATTTCATAAGAAAAAAAATTGAGAAAATATATTAATTCAGGAAAACTTGGCTTATTAGGCAAATCGGGCCCTGAATTGTAGGCTGAGAAGTGCGTTCTGGCTACTAGGTACGACATATATATATATATATATATATATATATATATATATATATATATATATATATATATATATATATATATATATATATATATATATATATATATATATATATATATATATGTCGTACCTAGTAGCCAGAACGTCGTACTCGCCTACTATGCAAGGCCCGATTTGCCTAATAAGCCAAGTTTTCCTGAATTACTATATTTTCTCAATTTTTTTCATATGAAATGATAAAGCTACCCATTTCATTATGTATGAGGTCAAATTTTTTTTAATTGGAGTTAAAATTAACGTAGATATATGACCGAACCTAACCAACCCTACCTAACCTAACCTAACCTATCTTTATAGGTTAGGTTAGGTTAGGTGCCCGAAAAAGTTAGGTTAGGTAGGTTAGATAGTCGAAAAATAATTAATTCATGAAAACTTGGCTTATTAGGCAAATCGGGCCTTGCATAGTAGGCTGAGAAGTGCGTTCTGGCTACTAGGTACGACATATATATATATATGTATATATATATATATATATATATATATATATATATATATATATATATATATATATATATATATGTCGTACCTAATAGCCAGAACGCACTTCTCAGCCTACTATTCAAGGCCCGATTTGCCTAATAAGCCAAGTTTTCATGAATTAATGTTTTTTCGTCTACCTAACCTACCTAACCTAACCTAACCTAGCTTTTTTTGGCTACCTAACCTAACCTTACCTATAAATATAGGTTAGGTTAGGTTAGGTAGGGTTGGTTAGGTTCGGTCATATATCTACGTTAATTTTAGCTCCAATAAAAAAAAATTGACCTCATACATAGAGAAAAGGGTTGCTTTATCATTTCATAAGAAAAAAATTATAGTAAATATATTATTTCAGGAAAACTTGGCTTATTAGGCAAATCGGGCCTTGCATAGTAGGCTGAGAAGTGAGTTCTGGCTACTAGGTACGATATATATATATATATATATATATATATATATATATATATATATATATATATATATTGTGACGATAATCTCCTTCAAGAGATTGAGCCTGCTCTTCCCTCCAAAATTACGTCTTCACAATTATATAAAAAGACTATGGAAGAAATGTCCAACAACACCAGCAAGGCTTGCCAGGGTGAGCAGAAACGTATGCATCCAGCCACCTGTTCGAACTCCAACCACCAAACTACCCGTTGATCGCTACGGCTCCGCTGATTGGTCGCCGGTCTGGCTGCACCTGCACTCGCCCCCAATACTACCTGATGTCTGGGGTCGCCCCAACATCAGTCCTCAGAATGTTCCGTGCTTTCGTAGCCAGCACTCCTCCCAGCTAGACGTTAGCGTGTACTGAGAGAGGTGGTGGCTTTAAGCCAATATTCCAGCACCTCCCACTTACCTTTGTGTTGCACTTCTTGTTATTTTGCCTTAACGTAACTTTTCATTTTGTCATTTAAGTATTCTTATTATTTTGATTCATTGATTTTATTATAAGAATTTGTTTGTGCATTATTTTCATGTTTGATTTATTTAACGTAATTAAAATTTCATTGTTAAAGTTTACTTGTGTTTTGTGTGTCTTCTCCTTACCTTACCACAGACGAAGTTCCAGTTTTTTCTATTTTTTTTTATAACTATGTGACGAGGCCATACCCCTAGCCTTAAACAGCCGAACACCAACGCGTTACCGTCACAAGTTTTATGGGGGCCTGTCCTAGGAGCTTAACTCAGGTACTGGTGCTAAGTGGTAATTTATGGTAAGCGTATTTAACTTTGTTAACGTAGCTTTACTATTTTTCATTCAATTTCATTTTTATAAGGTGCGGTGTATTGTGCATTACGAGAGTAACATATAGTGAAGGTGAGACAACTTTGGATTACGTGGTGACTGTAGGCCTCAGTCATACTCTTAATTGGTCATCTCTCCCTCCTTGTTATTACTCGTATTTACCATCTATGTCCCTTGAATATTTCTCATTCTGACAGATCATCATATTGGTACCCTGGTACTGTGGTCTGCCCCGGGTCAAGAGTACCCAATCTTCTGCAATCTGACTGTAGGAGGACAAAGAGGGCCATAGTTCCTCTAGCTCGAACTTTAGTTGCTGAATTGGGACCTCAGCAGCAGTTCTCGTCACCAGTTGACACCTCGCACCCCTACACGTCAGTCAGAGATGATGATACATACAACGGTAGGGAATTAGCTTATTTTTTCAGAGCACAAAAGTTCGCTAATTCTGTAAGTATCATATTAAATTCAGTAGGAAAAACTTGCTTTATGTCCTATAGAGACTTGGCAAGGTATGCCTACATCCTTGGACTACCAATTTTACTTTTGAAGCATTTAACTGTTTCATTTGTTTTCGAAACTTTGTTTCATTTGTTAGTAGGATTTTCTTGCCCTTATTCTCTTACATGAGTACCGGGTACAAGATTTCCTGCGCCCTTGATTTAATTTAATCGTTTAATATCTTTCACTTAACGTTAATTGTTAAAGATCACACAGGATAGGTACCAGTTGCCACGTTGTCCTGTTTCTGACATTTCATTATTGAACATTCGTGTACCTTTATTTGCTAATTTCACCATGTTTCGTCTCCAAACTTTCCGTGCAAATCCAGCAGGTGAAATAGGGACTTTAAGTCGTGCCAAGAGGACTGAACTACAAACTCTTGCACATGAGTATCAACTAGAAGTTCCCTACCAAGCCAACAAAAATGACCTACACAACCTGTTGCTGGATTACTATTTAGAGCAAGGTAAGATAGACTCTGAAACTCATGAAACTTACTATATTGCAGATAAAACTGATTTGGCAACGCTGAAACTCAAACTAGAGCTGGCCAAGATTGAACGTGAGCAGCAAAGGGAAGCCCTCGAACAACAAGAACGAGCAGCTGCCATACGAAGAGAAGAACAAGAACGCGGACTCGCCCTCCAGGAACGTGAGGTTGCCCTACTCCAGGAGCGGGAACGAGTACAGCTTGAAACACTCCAGGAGCGGGAACGAGTACAGCTTGAAACCAAACGACGCGAGTTGGAGATGCAACGCGAACATGACAAGCAACAAGCAACTCTGGCTCTAGAGTGTCGTCAACGTGAAATCGCCTTGGAAACTTCACACTTCACTCAACGCCAGCAAGCTACTGCCAATCTTCCCGTCAGTTTTAATATATCACATGCAAGTAAGTTAATGCCATCCTTTGTAGAAGCAGAAGTTGATGTGTTCTTTACCACCTTTGAAACCCTTGCTAATCAACTCAGTTGGCCTGTCGACCAATGGGCAACACTTCTCAGAGTCCATCTTACAGGTAGAGCTGCAGTCACACTCAGTACTTTGGCGTCTGAGAATGACTACTACACTCTGAAACAAGCAGTGTTAGACGCCTACCTACTTTCCACCGAAAGTTATAGAAGGAAATTCCGTGACCACCTGAAGGCAAGTACCACTACCTTCCTCGAGTTTGCTAACACGAAACGGAGGTATTTCATGAAATGGCTGGAAGCAGCACATGTCTCTACTTTTACAGAACTCGTGAACCTGATGCTTGTTGAAGAATTCTTGAGACGTGTGCCGCCTCCTGTCCGCCTCTACTTAGCAGATAAAGAAGAAACCGACTACCTGAAGTGTGCTAAGTCGGCTGACACTTACAGCCTCATCCACCGGCTGACACCTGAACCATCCTCCAGTAAGAAGTCGTGGTACAGTTACGAGAAGGTGAGCCCCGATCAAGCTGGTTCACAACTGTACTGCAAGTATTGTAGACTCTATGGACATACCATAGACAAGTGTGGTAAGTCTCAATACAAGGGAACCACTGACCAACAACGACCCAAACCAACTCCTCCTAAGTCCGGTAAGCCTGTGATGAATGTTGGTGTTGATGTTAATGATCTTTCTCTTTTCAGTAACCACCTGTATACTGGAACTGTCTCTGCCAACGGTTCAAATCCGGAGGGACGTTTCAAATTGAAGATCTTGAGGGACACAGCGGCTCTACAATCGATCATCTTGAAGTCGGCTGTGCCCAACATAGTCTACACCGGGGAAACAGTCTTCATCACTGACCTCACTGCTACCACTCCATACCCTCTCGCCAGAGTCCACCTGGATTGTCCCTACGTGAACGGGGAAGTCCAAGTCGCCGTCAGGGAAAAGCCTTTTCCCATGCCTGGAGTGCAACTTCTCCTAGGCAACGACTTGGCAGAAGACCTGCAACCGACCAACCTGATCGTCATGGACAAACCCCAGGTGTGTAACTCTCTGCCAAGTAACCCTATTCTTGAGTATGTTCCAGCAGAGGTTCAAGAGAGTGATGAAGTTTCTCCTCCGGTTCTCGTGACCACCCGTGCACAAGCCGCACGTCCACAGCCAGCTGACTCTACTGCTACCGCTGTCCCTCAAGACCCTCAGAAACTACCCCCGCATCTGACCAAGTTGGAGTTCCGTAAGTTGCAGAGGGAAGATCTTACTTTAACACCATTGTTTTTTCCAGGCTGAGACTCAACCCGACAGTATTCCTGGGTTCTTCCTAGAGAACGACTTGCTCTACCGCAGATATAGACCCAGTAAACTGAAGGAGGAGGACGATTGGGCCAACACCGAACAACTTGTGATTCCCACCAGCCTGCGGCCCACTATTCTACACCTGGCCCATGGAGCATTCTCCCACTACGGCTTCAACAAGACTTACCATGGGATTCGCCAAGACTACTACTGGCCAGGTATGGTAAATAACGTCAAACAGTACGTAAAACAGTGTCATACATGTCAGATGGCAGGCAAACCGAACGTCTCCATTCCCAGAGCACCACTGATTCCCATACAGGTGCCTGCGGAACCTTTCCACAGACTCATAATAGACTGTGTCGGTCCTTTACCTCGGACCAGTTCAGGTAACGCCTACATCCTAACCATCCTGTGTCCTACCACCAGATTTCCCATAGCAGTTCCAGTGAAGAACATCACGGCTGCTACGGTTATCAAACATCTACTGAAGATCTTCACTCAATACGGATTTCCCAGGGAGATTCAAAGTGACTGTGGCACCAACTTCACCAGTGATCTCTTCAAAAGGACACTGGAGGAGTTCAACATCAAACAGGTATTGTCCAGCCCCTATCATCCTGCTTCACAGGGTTCTCTTGAACGTAGTCATCAGACCATCAAAGCACTCTTGAAAAAGTTTTGTAGTGAAACCTCAAAGGATTGGGATAAGCAGATTGACCTAATAATGTGTATTTTCAGAAGTCTCCCCAATGAGTCCCTAGGAGTATCTCCTTATGAGATGCTCTACGGCCGTAAGTGCCGTACTCCCCTTAAGGCTTTTCAAAGACTCTCTCAGAGATGCCACCTTCAGTGAGCATCAGAATGTGCCCCAGTTTCTTCAAAACCTTCAGCACATTCTAGAGAGAGTCCACCGCTTTGCCCATGATAATCTATTGAAAGCCCAGGTGAGAATGAAGACTCATTACGACCAGACCAGCAAAGTAAGAAAATTCAAGCCGGGAGACTTCGTCCTTGCTTATTTCCCTATCCCAGGTTCACCTTTACAAAACAGATTTTCAGGACCCTACTGCGTCAAAGAGTGCAGGAATAATAATAATTATGTGATAGAGACTCCAGATAGGCGGCGGAAGACCCAGCTGTGCCACGTCAACCTCCTGAAGCAATATAATGGTACTCCTCCCACTGTCTTGATAAACTATTCTACTTTCACAGAACCCTACATCCACAGTGAGACCATCCCGGCTTCTTCTCCCGAAAGCACTGACAAGGAGTCGGCGCTTTCTAATTCCAAAATCCTTAATGATCTTCCCAAATGCTTTCAGGATAATACTCGTGCTCCTATGCCCTCTTCTAATTCCACTCTCACCTCGTCAGATAAGCCCTTCATCCTCCATGTCGACGCCAATGGTACCGACGTGGGTGGTGTCGTGATGCAGCAACGAGGCGAGAAGAATACACCTGTCAGCGACTACTGCTACAAGGATCTACGGAACAATTGGCAAGGAGCTACTCTTCCTCATCCTGAAGCTTCAGCACTTCACTCCACACCTGAAAAGTGCTCGGTCCACCATCAATACGGACCACACCACCCTACACCTCCTGCAGCACGCCCACTTCTCATCTCAACGTCTTCTACTATGGGCTTGCTACCTGCAGAAATTCAACCTGGAGACACGCTATACCAAGAGTCTGACAACATCTTAGCCCATGATCTCTCCAGAGTTTATGAAGTAGAAGCAACTCTATCCATTACTCCACCACATAACGACGTACTTCTTCCAGAACCGCAGGCTTCGGGGGAGAGTTGTGACGATAATCTCCTTCAAGAGATTGAGCCTGCTCTTCCCTCCAAAATTACGTCTTCACAATTATATAAAAAGACTATGGAAGAAATGTCCAACAACACCAGCAAGGCTTGCCAGGGTGAGCAGAAACGTATGCATCCAGCCACCTGTTCGAACTCCAACCACCAAACTACCCGTTGATCGCTACGGCTCCGCTGATTGGTCGCCGGTCTGGCTGCACCTGCACTCGCCCCCAATACTACCTGATGTCTGGGGTCGCCCCAACATCAGTCCTCAGAATGTTCCGTGCTTTCGTAGCCAGCACTCCTCCCAGCTAGACGTTAGCGTGTACTGAGAGAGGTGGTGGCTTTAAGCCAATATTCCAGCACCTCCCACTTAACTTTTGTGTTGCACTTCTTATTATTTTGCCTTAACGTAACTTTCATTGTGTCATTTAAGTATTCTTATTATTTTGATTCATTGATTTTATTATACATATTTGTTTGTCCATATTTTCATGTTTTGATTTATTTAACGTAATTAAAATTTCATTGTTAAAGTTTACTTGTGTTTTGTGTGTCTTCTCCTTACCTTACCACAGACGAAGTTCCAGTTTTTCTATTTTTTTTTTATAACTATGTGACGAGGCCATACCCCTAGCCTTAAACAGCCGAACACCAACGCGTTACCGTCACAATATATATATATATATATATATATATATATATGTATATATATATGTATATATATATATATATATATATATATATATATATATATATTTATATATGTATATATATATATGTATATATATATATATATATATATATATATATACGTACACATGTATTCGGGCACATGTATAAGCAAGTAGATGGGGTCGCCATGGGTTCTCCCCTAGGTGTCCTGTTTGCAAACTTCTACATGGATACCATCGAGCAAAAAGTCTTAGTCGACATGAACTTGAAACCGGCCATATACTGCAGGTATGTTGACGACATTTTTACACAGGTACCTGATGTCAGACATCTGCAGGAGCTGAAGGAGGCATTTGCGCAGAGTTCCGTGCTGCGTTTCACTTACGAGATGGAAAAGGATGGGAAGCTGCCCTTTCTAGATGTAACAGTCATGGAAAAGAGCGGAGGTTTCCACACTGCAGTCTACACTAAGGAAAAGAACATATGAATGTGCCTAAGTGCCAACAGCGACTGCCCAGACAGGTACAAGAGGAGTGTTGTTAACGCATATGTCGACCGTGCTCTAAGCCACAGCTCAGAATGGAAGCAAGTCGACGAAGAACTCTGTAGGGTAAGGCAGGTCCTAGTCAACAACGGCTTCTCCAATGGTTTCGTCGAAGACATCATAAGAAGGAAAGTGAAAAGCCATGCAAATTCTGAAGAGACAACTAACACAACACCTATACCCCCTATTAGACTATTTTACAGGAATTTCTTTTCCACAGCTCATAAAACAGAGGAAAGGGTCCTGATAGATATTGTTAATAGAAACGTTATCCCTACAGACAAAAAATCAGAGGATACAACTGACGATTTACTATAAAACCAGAAAAACGGCCAGCCTACTCATGAGAAACTCTCCAGACACAAAACAGAACGCTTTAAAAGAAACTAACGTCGTCTATGCCTTCAAATGCCCACTTGGGGACTGTAAGCTCCAAAAAACCCAGTATATAGGCAAGACAACAACATCTCTTTCTAGGCGTTTAACGATGCATAAACAACAGGGCTCCATTAAGGAACATATAATCTCTTCCCACAACCAAACCATCGCCAGAGAAATCCTAGTAAACAACACAGAAATCATCGATAGATACAGCGATAGCAGGCGGCTTGACGTTTGCGAGGCACTACACATTAAGAAGTTAACACCAGCAATCAACAGCCAATTATTGCACAACTATATTCTACCCACCTCAAGACTCCGCTCCAATATAGAAGCATCAAGAAATATGGACCAATAGGCTTTCTACAATCACTTCCATTTCAATACCCATTTTTTCGTGTTCTGTCTTGTGTTGATGAAATTAATACCCTATTAATGCAACCTCTTGTTCTGTCTTGTGTTGATGAAATTAATACCCTATTAATGCCACCTCACCCCATCCACCTCACTCAAATGTAGATATAAACAAAATCGGAGATGCGTAAGTTCTATTCAGTTGTGTATTTGTAAACTAAAGTCTTTGAAAATGTAATAAGTTTTACGAAACGCGCTCGTGTCGCGTCAGACTAGAAATAAAAATTAATTTTGGAGAATTGATTTTTGAATTACCTCCAACAGTGAAAGAAATGTACGAAAGATTGAGAAAATTCGTGTTAGAATTATTAATCTTACTTTTCGGGTCATATTTAATAATATATATATATATATATATATATATATATATATATATATATATATAATATATATATATATATATATATATATATATATATTAGATATATATATATAATATACATATATATATATATAGATATATGATAGTATATATATATATATATAGTATGTATATATATATAATATATATATATAGATATATATATATATATATATAGATATATATATATATATTATATATATATATATATATATATAACTTTTTAGACACTCAACCCACACACACACACACACACACACACAACACACACACACACACACCACACACACACACACACACACACACACACACACACACACACACACACACACACATATATATATATATATATATATATATATATATATATATATATATATATATATATATGTATATCACGAAAGTAAACACGTGATTAAAAATGTGACAATGTCAGACCACGGAGGAAAAAATGAAACAGGAATTTCCTTAAGTACTTTCGTATATTAATACTCCTTAATATATTGACTCCTTCTGAAGATGTATTAATATACGAAAGTACTTAAGGAAATTCCTGTTTCATATGTCGTACCTAGTAGCCAGAACGCACTTTTCTGCCTACTATGCAAGGCCCCGATTTGGCCTAATAAGCCAAGTTTTACTGAATTAATATATTTTCTTTATTTTTTTTCTTATGAAATGATAAAGCTACCCATTTCATTACGCATGAGGTCAATTTTTTATTGAAGTTAAATTAACGTAGATATATGACCGAACCTAACCACCCTACCTAACCTAACCTAACCTATCTTTAAACGTTAGGTTAGGTTAGTAGCCGAAAAAGTTAGGTTAGGTTAGGTTAGGTAGGTTAGGTTGTCGAAAAACAATTAATTCATGAAAACTTGGCTTATTAGGCAAATTTGGCCTTGCATAGTAGGCTGAGAAGTGCGTTCTGGCTACTAGGTAAGACATATATATATATATATATATATATATATATATATATATATATATATATATATATATATATATATATATATATATATATATATATATGTCGTACCTAGTAGCCAGAACGCACTTCTCAGCCTACTATGCAAGGCCCGATTTGCCTAATAAGCCAAGTTTTCCTGAATTAATATATTTTCTCTAATTTTTTTCTTATGAAATGATAAAGCTACCCATTTCATTATGTATGAGGTCAATTATATTTTATTGTAGTTAAAATTAACGTAGATATATGACCGAACCTAACCAACCCTACCTAACTTAACCTAACCTATCTTTATAGGTTAGGTTGGGCTAGGTAACCGAAAAAGGTAGGTTAGGTTAGGTTAGGTAGGTTAGGTCGTCGAAAAAACATTAATTCATGAAAACTTGGCTTATTAGGCAAATTGGGCCTTGCATAGTAGGCTGAGAAGTGCGTTCTGGCTACTAGGTACGACATATATATATATATATATAATATATATTATATATATCATATATATATATAACCTAGAAGAGATATTTATGTATATATTTAAAAGTTACAAGATATACATTGGTTGATACAAAAAGTGCTTAAACGTTATGCGTCCCCTCCGCTTCCGGACAGGAACCAAGGATACAGCAAGCATTTCCCTCTGGATCGCCACACTGAAGCGCTGAAACAAAAAACTGGCAGCTCTTGGATCTCTGGTGACGTCATTGAGCTTGGAGCCCAATTCCTTGAGAAATCCCACGGCACTCTTCAACCCGTCCTCGCAAATTCGTAAAGTCAATATTGACTTATTAACTACGTGCATAGGTGATATACTAAACATAATAGATACCCTTAAAAAGATTCATAGAAAACACCAACCTTACGTAACCTTGTTAGTATCTGAAGATAAGCATCTTATTGCTTCGTAATTACAATTATTACTTAACCTATACCTATTATAGGTTAGGTAATAATTGTAATTACGCAGCAATAAGATGGTTATCTTAACATACTAAGTAGGTTAAGTAAGGTCGGTGTTTTCTATGAATCTTTTTAAGGGTATCTATTATGTTAAGTATGTCACCTATGCACATATTTAATAAGTCAATATTGACTTATTAAATTTGCGAGAACGGGTTGCACTCTTGCCCCAGGGGCCATGCGTCTCAGACGCTATGGGAACAAAGGTGTATCGACCCTCCAATCGCCTGTACTTGAGTGATTTTGGTGTTTTCCAGTGGTTGGCCGCTGCACCTGCTTGATTAGCACCGAAGTGTACATAGGTGTCAGCCATGCATGTGTAGTCCCACACCAACTGTTTGCCCCCCTTTCCAGGAACATATGGTGATGCCATCAGGGCGAAGTGTGGGGAAATCCGGGTTTTGGTCCCCTAGGATGCGAGGTTCTCTCTCTGCTGTGCACTGAGCTGAGATGAGGATTCTTTTGATGATATCAATGACTTCGTTGTGTCTTGCATGCCAGCCCTTTGTGCTTCTGCAATGCAACCCTATGCAGTCAATATTGGTCTGCTTCCACCCTGTTGCAAATACACTTGTATTAAGTGTGAATATGGGCACTAAGGTGGAGGGCCACTGCTACATGAAGGAATTTTGGATTTAGACGCGTGCCCATTGCCGACATGGGTACTGCCATGAGGAAGTCTCCTGCATGGGGAGCAACCACTGCTCTGAGGCGGGCATTCTCCTTATCTGATGTTGCGGCTCTGTGCATGGCATCAGCTAATTTTTCTACTAGTAGATGCTCCCAGCTGGACTGCTTGTGTTTTTTGTTTGTTCTATAATGGGTGCTGGGGCTGCAAGAGCATCCCACTGATTTGAAAATCTAGCGAAAGCAGGATTGTGTATTTCACTGAATCACTCTGGAAGTTTGGTAGGATATCTCTTATGAGATCGTGCGATGCATGGGAGAGGAAAGGATGGCTGGTAGAGCAATCTGGGAGACTGTGTGGACACCAAGGCCGACGAGTCTAACAGGGAGGGTTGCTTGCTCCCACTGAGAGTCATTCAATGGCAGGTTCAGGATTTTCACAGCATGGACCTCAGAAGGGTGTCATACACATTTAATTTAGGGCTGTTGTAGGGTGGAGAACACCTCAGAAAGTAAGTCAACTTAGTGAGAGATAGGCATCTTGTGAGGAGGAAGAGAGCAACATAGGTATCTATCTTGTCAGTCTTGTCCAGAATTCTCCTTAGATTAGTGATTTTGCATCCAGGACCTCCTCGATTGCTTGCGGTCAATGGGGGCACCCAGGAGGGTGCAGTCACGTTGCTCGACAACGAGAATATCTGGAAGAACATTTTTATTTGGACAGTGATGTCTGGGTTGCGGGAGACTATTTCGCATTTGGATGCATTGAGAATGAGGCCCAAGGCTGCTCCTTGCTCCTGGATTTTCCTTAAATCCTCCAAAATGGTATCCGGGGTTCTGGCGAGAGTGCCATCCGGGTGCCAGATGTTTGGATCGCTTGTCAGACTATCAGTGACCTCTTTGATAGCTAAGCAGAAAAGGAGGGGGGGGGGCCAAGGGATCACCTTGTTGGACTCCTTCACAGGAGTCAATTTCATGCTCCCCAAAAAGAAACTTAAAGGCACGATTGGATGAATGGGTAAAGGGGACGGAAATGGTTGTGTACAGCCCTGAGGACAGCGTCTCTTCTGACTTGATTGAAGATATTTTTAAAGTCAAGCTTTACTTGTGCCTTCTGGTCCGGGAGATCAGCAATGTAAGCCCGCGCTGCATGTGCTGCAGCTTTACAGCCTAGGGGGATCCCAAACCTGAGCTGATGAGGTTTCAGCAAGGTTGCTGCTTCCTGATTGATAGATCTCGCTGCAGCATTAGCTACAAGGGGTCGGAGGGTGTTGCCAACGGCAATGGACCTGATTCCCCAATCCTTCTTCTTTGATGCACAGAGTGCTGCTCCATAAAAGACAGGCCTGATGTCCTCAGGGACGCCGCCAGCCAAACTCATGTTGGAAAATCTGGTAAGTTCCACTAGAAGGTCCTTTGCGGCATCTTCAAGCAATGGGTTCAGTGCAAGCCCCCCTTGCCGGAGACTTCCTGTTGACAGTCCCTAATGCCGCCTTGGGCACCCGTCTGGACCATCGGGCCCTAAGTATTGGTGTTGCCCTGCGTCTTGCCGCCCCTATCTCCACCGAGCACCGGTGTATTTGCGGCCATGCACGGGCAGACCAATGCTGCAGCCATGGTCTCATCTGTCGTAAGACACAGGGAAAGATTGCCAGACATGAAGCAGTCAATGACATCATCAAGAGAAGTTTGGCTACAGCTGGGTGCCCAGCACAAAGGGAACCTCAGTTGTGCAGACCTGACAGCAGACAAAAACGCTCAGATGGAGTCACCCTGCATCCATGGAGGGAAGGTAAACGGGTCACACATGTGCGTCTACATTAGCTGATATATATAGACCTCCCAGAATTGCTGAGGGAGGCGGGCCGGCCACCTTCAGGGAGACCCAGAAAACTAACAAGTATTGGGACCTGGAAAGTTGTTACAGGTTCGTGCCAATAGCTCTGAAACTCTGGGCGCTGATACGCTGCCTTCTCCTATTTCTCCCAGTTCCAGCGTAAAGAGTCATATGTCCACACCGTGTAGGCTCGAATCGTTTGATATAGGAGGCAGCTGGAAAGAGTACGTATTTGTGGAGAAATTACCATTTCTATGTTTTACAGGTAAGGGGGCTTGCGCCCCTAGTACATACAAAATGGCGACGCCCCCCGGCCAGATTGGCGCCAAGAACGTGAAGACGCCAACAGGCTGGGGATTAGCTGGCTATGGTCACATGACGAGTGAACAATGAGAGCCCGCCCCTGGAGGCTGTGACGTCACCGGGAGACCTGGCCTCAGAGCTTGCGGAGGCGCTGAGGCTCAGACATTCACGGCCCTCTGACGAGAGCGGAAGTGTGTCAGTGAGCTCTCCAGATCGGAGGTTTTAGAACAACCTGTTCCATTCTTGCTCCCTCAACTGTTCCATTCTGCCCCCCTCAACCTGTTCAATTCTGCCCCCCTCAACATGTTCCATTCCGCCCCCCTCAACCTGTTCCATTCTGCCCCCCTCAACCTGTTCCATTCTGCCCCCCTAAACCTGTTCCATATCGTCCCCTCAACCTGTTCCATTCCGCCCCCTCAACCTGTTACATTCCGCCCCCCTCAACATGTTCCATTCCGCTCCGTCAACCTGTTCCATTCTGTCGCCCCTCAACCTGTTCCATTCCGCCCCCCTCAACCTGTTCCATTCCGTCCTCCCTCAACCTGTTCCATTTCGCCCCCCCCCCTCAACCTGTTCCATTCCGCCCCCCCTCAACCTGTTCCATTCCGCCCCCTCAACCTGTTACATTCTGCCCCCCTCAACCTGTTCCATTCCGCCCCATCAACCTGTTCCATTCTGCCCCCCTCAACCTGTTCCATTACGCCCCATCAACCTGTTCCATTCCGCCCCCCTCAACCTGTTCCATTCCGCCCCCTCAACCTGTTCCATTCTGCCCCCTCAACCTGTTCCATTCTGCCCCCCTCAACCTGTTCCATTACGCCCCATCAACCTGTTCCATTCGGCCCCCCTCAACCTGTTCCAATTCCGCCCCCCTCAACCTGTTCCATTACGCCCCCTGTACCTGTTCCATTCCGCCCCCCTCAACCTGTTCCATTCTCTCCCCTAACCTGTTCCATTACGCCCCCTCAACCTGTTCCATTCCGCCCCCCTCAACCTGTTCCATTCCGCCCCCCTCAACCTGTTCCATTCTGCCCTCCTCAACCTGTTCCATTCCGCCCCCTCAACCTGTTCCATTCCGCCCCCTCAACCTGTTCCATTCTGCCCCCCTCAACCTGTTCCATTCTGCCCCCTCAACCTGTTCCATTCCGCCCCCTCAACCTGTTCCATTCCGCCCCCTCAACCTGTTCCATTCCGCCCCCTCACCCTGTTCCATTCCGCCCCCTCAACCTGTTCCATTCCGCCCCCCTCAACCTGTTCCATTCCGCCCCCTCAACCTGTTCCATTCCGCCCCCTCAACCTGTTCCATTCCGCCCCCTCAACCTGTTCCATTCCGCCCCCCTCAACCTGTTCCATTCCGCCCCCTCAACCTGTTCCATTCCGCCCCCCTCAACCTGTTCTATTCCGCCCCCTCAACCTGTTCCATTCCGCCCCCCTCAACCTGTTCTATTCCGCCCCCCTCAACCTGTTCCATTCCGCCCCCCTCAACCTGTTCCATTCCGCCCCCTCAACCTGTTCCATTCTGCCCTCCTCAACCTGTTCCATTCTGCCCCCTCAACCTGTTCCATTCCGCCCCCCTCAACCTGTTCCATTCTGCCCTCCTCAACCTGTTCCATTCTGCTCCCCTCAACCTGTTCCATTCTGCCCTCCTCAACCTGTTCCATTCTGCCCCCCTCAACCTGTTCCATTCTGCCCTCCTCAACCTGTTCCATTCCGCCCCCTCAACCTGTTCCATTCTGCCCCCTCAACCTGTTCCATTCTGCCCTCTTCAACCTGTTCCATTCCGCCCCCTCAACCTGTTCCATTCCACCCCCCTCAACCTGTTCCATTCCGCCCCCTCAACCTGTTCCATTCCGCCGTCCTCAAAAAGTTATTTTTACGATATAAATACATTTTGAGGCCGTGAACAACGCGCAGAATTTATTACTCGTTGGAAAACTTTTGCATTAGTACTCTTGACCGTGATTAATGGGAGGGGGGGGGGGGGTAGGGCAGGTGGGAGGGGGGAGGAGGGGGAGGTGGGAGGGGATAGGGCAGGTGGGAGGGGGAATGGGGAGGTGGGAGGAGGGATGGTTATGGAGCAGTGGGAGAGAAGGGGATAGGGAGGGGGTTTCCCATGAAACACATGTGAAGAACCTCTCACACACTCACAGCTCCCTGACAAGAGGGAGCCAGCTTAGCTTAGCTGCCAACACCCACACATCGTGTCAGCAAGGCGGACAGCCCGCCTGCTCTCATACTTCTCACTGTATTTCCCACTTCTAAACTTCCCCTTCACCTATGCCTCTCCTTCCTCTTTAATCTCCTCCCCCCCCCAAAAAAAAAATGGTGGGTGTTAGGGTGGGAGAGCGGCGTTACTGTGGGGGGGGGGGTAGCTGTGTTAGTGTGAGACGTCCTGTGTTAGAGTGAGAGTCCCTGTGTTAGTGTGAGAGGCCCTGTGTTAGTGCAAGAGTCCCTGTGTTATTGTGAGAGATCCTGTGTTAGTGTGAGAGATCCTGTGTTAGAGTGAGAGGCCCTGTGTTTGTGTGAGAGGCCCTTTGTTAGTGTGAGAGATCCTGTGTTAGAGTGAGAGGTCCTGTGCTAGTGTGAGAGATCCTGTGTTAGAGTGAGAGGCCCTGTGTTTGTGTGAGAGGCCCTTTGTTAGTGTGAGAGATCCTGTGTTAGAGTGAGAGGTCCTGTGCTAGTGTGAGAGATCCTGTGTTAGAGTGAGAGGCCCTGTGTTTGTGTGAGAGGCCCTTTGTTAGTGTGAGAGATCCTGTGTTAGAGTGAGAGGTCCTGTGCTAGTGTGAGAGGTCCTGTGTTAGTGTGAGAGTTCCTGTGTTAGTGTGAGATTTCCGTGTCTTAGTGTAAGAGTCCCTGTGTTAGTGTGAGAGTCCCTGTGTTAGTGTGAGAGTCCCTGTGTTAGTGTGAGAGGTCCTGTGTTAGTGTGAGAGGCCCTGTGTTAGTGTGAGAGGCCCTGTGTTAGTGTGAGAGGTCCTGTGTAAGAGTGAGAGGTCCTGTGTTAGTGTGAGAGGTCCAATGTTAGTGTGAGAGTCCCTGCGTTAGTGTAAGAGTCCCTGTGTTAGTGTGAGAGTCCCTGTGTTAGTGTGGGAGGTCCTGTGTTAGTGTGAGAGTCCCTGTGTTAATGTGAGAGGTCCTGTATTAGTGTGAGAGGTCCTGTGTTAGTGTGAGAGGTCCTGTGTTAGTGTGAGAGGTCCTGTGTTAGTGTGAGAGTCCCTGCGTTAGTGTAAGAGTCCCTGTGTTAGTGTGAGAGGTCCTGTGTTAGTGTGAGAGGCCCTGTGTTAGTGTGAGAGTCCCTGTTTTAGTGTGAGAGTCCCTGTGTTAGTGTGAGAGGTCCAGTGTTAGTGTGAGAGTCCCTGCGTTAGTACTCACCTATTTGTGCTTGCGGGGGTTGAGCTTTGGCTCTTTGGTCCCGCCTCTCAATTGTCAATCAACTGGTGTACAGATTCCTGAGCCTACTGGGCTCTATCATATCTACATTTAAAACTGTGTATGGAGTCAGCCTCCACCACATCACTGCCTAATGCATTCCATCCGTTAACTACTCTGACACTAAAAAAGTTCCTTCTAACGTCTCTGTGGCTCATGTGAGTACTCAGTTTCCACCTGTGTCTCCTTGTTCGCGTCCCACCAGTGTTGAATAGTTTATCCTTGTTTACCCGGTCGATTCCTCTGAGGATTTTGTAGGTTGTGATCATGTCTCCCTTACTCTTCTGTCTTCCAGTGTCGTAAGGTGCATTTCCCGCAGCCTTTCCTCGTAACTCATGCCTCTTAGTTCTGGGACTAGTCTAGTGGCATACCTTTGGACTTTTTCCAGCTTCATCTTGTGCTTGACAAGGTACGGGCTCCATGCTGGGGCCGCATACTCCAGGATTGGTCTTACATATGTGGTGTACAAGATTCTGAATGATTCCTTACACAGGTTCCTGAACGCTGTTCTGATGTTAGCCAGCCTCGCATATGCCGCAGACGTTATTCTTTTTATGTGGGCTTCAGGAGACAGGTTTGGTGTGATATCAACTCCTAGATCTTTCTCTCTGTTCGTTTCATTAAGTACTTCATCTCCTATTCTGTATCCTGTGTTTGGCCTCCTATTTCCACCACCTAGTTTCATTACTTTGCATTTACTCGGGTTGAACTTCAACAGCCATTTGTTGGACCATTCACTCAGTCTGTCTAGGTCATCTTGTAGCCTCCTACTATCGTCCTCAGTTCAATCCTCCTCATAATTTTTGCATCATCGGCAAACATTGAGAGAAACGATTCTATACCCTCTGGAAGATCATTTACATATATCAGAAACATTACGAGGTCCAAGGACTGACCCCTGCGGTACTCCACTCGTAACGTCTCGCCAATCTGAGACCTCACCCCTCACACTGACTCGTTGTCTCCTGTTACTTAGGTACTCCTGTATCCAACGGAGTACCTTCCCTTTCACTCCAGCCTGCATCTCCAGTTTTTTCACTAGCCTCTTGTGTGGCACTGTGTCAAAGGCTTTCTGACAATCCAAAAATATGCAGTCTGCCCACCCTTCTCTTTCTTGCCTTATTTTTGTTGCCTGGTCGTAGAATTCAAGTAACCCTGTGAGGCAGGACCTGCCATCCCTGAATCCATGTTGATGCTGTGTTACAAAGTTCTTTCGCTCCAGATGTTCCACTAGCTTTCTTCGCACAATCTTCTCCATCAACTTGCATGGTATGCAGGTTAGGGACACTGGTCTGTAATTCAGTGCCTCCTGTCTATCCCCTTTCTTGTATATCGTGACTACGTTAGCTGCTTTCCAAATTTCTGGCAGTTCCACTGTTGCCAGTGATTTGTTATACACCATGGAGAGCGGGAGGCACAGTTCTTCTGCTCCTTCCTTTAGTATCCAAGGGGAGATTCCATCTGGACCTATAGCCTTTGTCACATCCAATTCTAGTAAACACTTCCTTACTTCCCCGCTGGTAATCTCAAACTCTTCCAGTGGTTCCTGGTTAGCTATTCCCTCTCTTATCTCTGGGATTTCTCCTTGCTCCAAGGTGAAGACCTCCTGGAATTTCTTATTCAGTTCCTCACACACTTCCTTGTCGTTTGTAGTGAATCCTTCTGGCCCTAACCTAATTTCATAACCTGTTCCTTTACTGTTGTTTTTCTCCTGATGTGGCTATGCAGCAATTTAGGCTGAGTCTTTGCCTTGCTTGCGATGTCATTTTCGTATTGTCTTTCTGCCTCTCTTCTCATCCTAACATATTCATTCCTGGCATTCTGGTATCTTTCTCTGCTCTCCAGTGTCCTGTTATTCCTATAGTTTCTCCATGCCCTTTTACTTTGCTGCTTAGCTAGCCTACATCTCTGATTAAACCATGGGTTTCTCAACTTCATTTCACTGTTTTCCTTTTGGACTGGGACAAACTTGTTTGCTGCATCCTTGCATTTTTGCGTGATGTATTCCATCATATCTTGGGCCGTCTTTTCCCTGAGCTCTGTTTCCCATGCTATATCTGTTTGTAAAGTTTCCCTTTCGGTATGCTAACCTTTTGGTTTCGGTATTCCTTCTCGAGTTCAATAACCCTTCTTCAATCAGGTACTCAAACACCAATACACTGTGGTCGCTCATTCCTACTGGGTCCTCAAAACTGATTTCTCTTATGTCAGAGTCGTTCAGGGTGAAAACCAGGTCGAGTCTCGCTGGTTCGTCGTTTCCTCTCATCCTTGTGGGTTCACTGACATGCTGGGTTAAGAAGTTTCTAGTCGCCACCTCCAGTAGTTTGGCTCTCCACGTATCCTCGCCTCCATGCGGTTCCTTGTTCTCCCAATCAATCCTGCCGTGATTGAAGTCCCCCATGATGAGCAGGTGGGATCTATTTCTACAGGCAGAAGAGGCTGCCCTCTCAATTATAGTGTTAACTGCCATGTTCTTGCTTTCGTACTCTTGACTGGGTCTTTTGTCATTTGGTGGAGGATTATATATTACTGCTACTACTATCCTTGGTCCTCCCAATGTCATGGTGCCTGCTATGTAGTCTCTGAAACCCTCACAGCCCGGGATAGCCATCTCCTTAAAACTCCATTCCTTTCTCATGAGTAGGGCCACTCCTCCTCCCCTACCTTCCCTCTCTTTCCTTATTATTGTGTACTCCTGGGGAAACACGGCATTCGTTATGATTCCAGAGAGTTTCGTTTCAGTGAGTCCAATTACATCTGGGTTCACTTCTTGTGCTCTTTCCCTTAGTTCACTTGCCTTGCTTGTGATCCCATCTATGTTCGAGTACATTGCCCTGAAACTAACTCTCTTCTGCTTCTCCTCTGGGGAGGACCTGTGGGGTCTGGGGTGAGCAGGAGCTGGGAGGATCTGGTATGGGGAGACTGGTGGAGGAGGAAGGGCTTGGGGGGGTAGGGGGGAGGGGGAGGGTAGGGGGAGTGGGTGAGGGGGGGAGGGGGAGGGTAGGGGGAGTGGGTGAGGGGGGGAGGGGGAGGGTAGGGGGAGTGGGTGAGGGGGGGAGGGGGAGGG